>NC_091241.1:15454400-15659400 GCF_040958095.1 Procambarus clarkii | reverse complement strand
ACATGCACCAGGGAGGATTTACTGGGCACCAATCTTTAACTGTAACATTTGTTTATTTAACATGAAAATGGGTACCTGTTTGTTCAGCGATTTTCGGGTCGTATTCCAGAGAATATTAAGATTAATGTCCGGCCGAAACGCTATGCGTGCGAGGGGCTGTACAAGAAAGTTGAACGCTTGTGTATGTATATATATATATATATATATATATATATATATATATATATATATATATATATATATATATATATATAATATATATAATAATGTTAATAAGAAATAGGAGAGGCCCTAGGATGCTGCCCTGTGGCACTCCTACGGTTAATGGTATAGTGGGAGAGGTTATATCATTTATGGCTACACATTAGTGTCTGTCACTAAGATAGGATCGGATATAGTTTAGGGCAAGGCCTCGAATTCCATAATGATGGAGTTTAAGTAAGAAGTAGTTATGGTTAACAGTATCAAAGACCTTTCTCAGGTCAATGAAGAGTCCAATCGGAAACTCACTTTTTGTCAAGGACTGAGTAGATTAAGTCAAGGGGACTAATAATTGCATCGTTGGTACTCTTTTGGGAGCGGAAGCCAAACTGGCAGGGACTTAGTATGTTGAATTTTACGAGGAAGGAGTAGAGCTGTTTGTAAATAATTTTTCAAATATTTTTAATAGTATGGGTAGGTTTGATATTGGTCTGTAATTGTTTATATCTGCCGTATTGCCTCCTTTATGAACTGGTGTTACTCTTGCGTTTTTAAGGATATCAGGGAAGGTATGACACTCAAGGGATTTGTTGAACAACTGAGCTATAGGTGGCGCAAGGGCATGGGAGGCGCTCTTGTATACACTGGATGGGATTTCACTGATGTTCCCAGCTTTGGTTTTTAGTGAGTGTATGATGGACACAACATCTGTCGGGCTGACTGGTGAGAGGAGAAGAGAGTTTGGATAGCTGCCTGAGAGATATGTGTTGATATGTGTCTGGGTCTGTGGGATTTTTCTGGCAGGGTTGGCACCAACCGATTATGATCGTTAGTGTGATGTTGATTATGACCTTCAGTATGACACTGGCTATAACCTTAAGAATGACCAACCTTCTGTCGAGTATGAGTTTCTTAGCGATGGTGAGGAAGGCGGCGAGGTGGACGGTGTGGGCGCTCTCCTCCCCCAACATGGCGGCCACTGTCCTCCGCATCTCTGCCTCAGACGGCACCACACCTGCTGGCACACACCTGCTCTTACTTACCACACCTGGCTACACACTCATGCTCTTACTTACCACACCTGGCAACACACCAGCTCTTACTTACCACACCTGGCCACACACCTGCTCTAACTTACCACACCTGGCACACACCAGCTCTAACTTACCACACCTGGCAACACACCAGCTCTTACTTACCACACCTGGCCACACACCTGCTCTAACTTACCACACCTGGCACACACCAGCTCTAACTTACCACACCTGGCAACACACCTGCTCTTACTTACCACACCTGGCCACACACCTGCTCTAACTTACCACACCTGGCACACACCAGCTCTAACTTACCACATCTGGCCACACACCTGCTCTTACTTACCACACCTGGCACACACCAGCTCTTACTTACCACACCTGGCCACACACCAGCTCTCACTTACCACACCTGGCAACACACCAGCTCTAACTTACCACACCTGGCAACACACCTGCTCTAACTTACCACACCTGGCAACACACCTGCTCTAACTTACCACACCTGGCCACACACCAGCTCTTAATTACCACACCTGGCAACACACCAGCTCTAACTTACCACACCTGGCAACACACCTGCTCTAACTTACCACACCTGGCAACACACCAGCTCTAACTTACCACACCTGGCCACACACCAGCTCTAACTTACCACACCTGGCCACACACCAGCTCTAACTTACCACACCTGGCCACACACCTGCTTTAACTTACCACACCTGGCAACACACCAGCTCTAACTTACCACACCTGGCACACACCTGCTCTAACTTACCACACCTGGCCACACACCTGCTTTAACTTACCACACCTGGCAACACACCAGCTCTAACTTACCACACCTGGCCACACACCTGCTTTAACTTACCACACCTGGCCACACACCAGCTCTAACTTACCACACCTGGCCACACACCTGCTTTAACTTACCACACCTGGCAACACACCAGCTCTAACTTACCACACCTGGCCACACACCTGCTTTAACTTACCACACCTGGCAACACACCAGCTCTAACTTACCACACCTGGCACACACCAGCTCTTACTTACCACACCTGGCCACACACCAGCTCTAACTTACCACACCTGGCCACACACCTGCTTTAACTTACCACACCTGGCCACACACCTGGCAACACACATTACTACACTAAGCCCACATCAACAATTATACCTAACACTTGCACCACAATTGTTGGTATACACTTAGGTACACATGGAGCATTTAATTTACTCTTTCTTTTTACCTGAATTAACATGAGGGGCGACCATCTCCCCATATAGTGGCCTCGACGAGGACAGCAAGCCGGCTGCTTGTCAAAAGTTTTACCATTAGATCCTTATGATTTTATCCAGCTTGACTTTAATTGTAACAATGTTTAGGCGCTTACTGCTTTGGCGGAAAGGCCAAATAAAAGCAATATTTTCAGCCCGGGTTTATAACCCTGTGGCTGAAAAAGCATCTCCTGCTTTCTGTTGAGCTTTGCTCCTTGTTTGTGTTCCGTCTGACCTTCTGAAGAACTTGTCTAGATCAACATCCTCCAAATTGTTCAGTGTTTTAAAAGTTTCAGTGAGATCCGTCCTGTCATGTCTGGTGTGTAGTGTTGTTAGCCCTGTGGCCCTCAACCGTTCAAGTAAGAGAGAATGTCTGTCTGTCCACACCTGGAGGTCAAACGTTTGGGACTCGCCTTACTCAGATTTGAAGGTGAAATGGGCTGTGGTGTGGGACTGACATAGGCTGGTAGGGGTAAGCGTAAGTTGAATAATTTCAGATATATCATTAATCACTGACCCCCTCCCCACCCACCCACTTCATCAGATGCTCACAGACTCAGTGCTGGTCAAGTGGGAAATATTGGGTGAGATGCCCCAAGAATTGTGTCGTTATCAGAAAATATTATTTCCTTAGGACCAATACAGTAGTTTCATTGCTCCTTAATATTATATTTTAAGCAAGAGAAGAGTGGCTAAGTGGGGCGTGTGTTGGGGGGGGGGGAGAGGGGTAAAGTGGGGAAGGAGGAGCGGGAGGGGATGACGAGAAGAAAGGGGTTGGGGTAAGCAGAAATTAGCAGACGACGGGGGTGGGTGAGTGGGGAGGGGTGAGGGAGATTGGAGGAGGGAGGGGGATAAGTGGGAAGGAGATGATTTCGGGGCTTTTTAGTGTCCCCGCGGCCCGGTCCTCGACCAGGCCTCCACCCCCAGGAAGCACCCCGTGATAGCTGACTAACACCCAGGTACCTATTTTACTGCTAGGTAACAGGGGCATAGGGTGAAAGAAACTCTGCCCAATGTTTCTCGCCGACGCCTGGGATCGAACCCAGGACCACAGGATCACAAGCCCAGCGTGCTGTCCGGTCGGCCGACCGGCTCCCTTTCGTACGTTTGGGTTAGTACCTTTCATGTCAAAACAGTTGCATTTTCTTGACATATTGTGAGACCTGTTTTTAACCCGCCAGAAAGGTACAAATCCCAGCAGTCAAAACAATAACATTACGGTGCTTAAGTTATTGGTAATGGGCATGCGCAGTTACCCTTATTTCGCAATGTTGTTACGTTAAGGTTGGTGGTCACCGTCACTATCATAGTGGGTCCCAACCTGTCCTCTTAAAAAGAACGTCGCTTTTGGCCGTTTGTCCGTATGGCCGAATTTGGACGTAATTTGAAAATGAAAAAAAATTGAAAATAAATTTGGGATTTTTTTTTTCACCAACAGTAAGTTAAGGGTCCTCTGATAGGTTAGGTGGGCAGGAAATTCTCATAAAGTTTCAAAACGTTATGAAAAACGTTAATTTAAAGTGTCCTCTCATAACCTCTGCGCGTACGCCGGATGACTCAAATAGAAAACGGAACAGAACATCACTTTTGTGAGTCGATTTCATTTCAAATTACGTCCAAATTTAGTCATATCGCGCATACGAGCCAAAAGTGACGTTATTTTTAAATCATAGTGGGTTGGATAGTGACCACCTCAACAACTGCCTCAGTGTGATATAGTTAGCATCAACGCTATCAATCTCCAGTGTCAATTGTTTATCATTCAAAAGTTATGTACCCGGGATGTTAAGAGTCCTGGAGATGTCGGAACCCTTCAGCTTCTTCAGGCGGCGAGCATGCCCAATCACTTCCAACTGGACGGTAGAGCGACGGTCTCGCGTCATGAAGGTCGGCGTTCAATCCCCGACCGTCTAAGTGGTTGGGCACCATTCCTTTCTTCCCCCGTCCCATCCTAAATCCTTATCCTGACCCTTTCCCAGTGCTTTATACTCGTAATGGCTTGGCGTTTTCCCCTGATAATCGCCCCTCCCTGGCCCCACCAGACGGAACAACCCGTTCTCGCACTTTCCCACAGTCAACATTGACTCACCAAACACGTGCATGTGTGACTCACCAAACACCTGCATGTGTGACTCACCAAACACATGCATGTGTGACTCACCAAACACCTGCATGTGTGACTCACCAAACACGTGCATGTGTGACTCACCAAACACCTGCATGTGTGACTCACCAAACACCTGCATGTGTGACTCACCAAACACGTGCATGTGTGACTCACCAAACACGTGCATGTGTGACTCACCAAACACGTGCATGTGTGACTCACCAAACACCTGCATGTGTGACACACCAAACACCTGCATGTGTGACTCACCAAACACCTGCATGTGTGACTCACCAAACACCTGCATGTGTGACTCACCAAACACGTGCATGTGTGACTCACCAAACACGTGCATGTGTGACTCACCAAACACCTGCATGTGTGACTCACCAAACACCTGCATGTGTGACTCACCAAACACATGCATGTGTGACTCACCAAACACGTGCATGTGTGACTCACCAAACACCTGCATGTGTGACTCACCAAACACGTGCATGTGTGACTCACCAAACACCTGCATGTGTGACTCACCAAACACGTGCATGTGTGACTCACCAAACACCTGCATGTGTGACTCACCAAACACCTGCATGTGTGACTCACCAAACACCTGCATGTGTGACTCACCAAACACCTGCATGTGTGACTCACCAAACACCTGCATGTGTGACTCACCAAACACCTGCATGTGTGACTCACCAAACACCTGCATGTGTGACTCACCAAACACCTGCATGTGTGACTCACCAAACACGTGCATGTGTGACTCACCAAACACCTGCATGTGTGACTCACCAAACACCTGCATGTGTGACTCACCAAACACCTGCATGTGTGACTCACCAAACACGTGCATGTGTGACTCACCAAACACACCAGCTCACCTTGAAAAGCTTCATAGAAAGCACCGACCCCCCCCCCCCCCCCAACCCCCTTAGCATGTTAAGACAAGCATCTTACCGCTTCGCAACCACAATTATTACTTAACCTATACCTATAATAGGTCAAGTAGTAATTGCAATCACGAAGCAATAAGATGCTCATCTTAACACACTAAGAAGGCTAGGTAAGGCCGGCGCTTTCTATGAAGCTTCTCAAGGCAAACTCGCATGTTTAGCATGTCACACATGCACGTATTTAACAAGTCAACATTGACTATACGAAAGTGCGAGAACGGGTTGGACGGAAACATGGCTACACATAGGTCATAAAAGTATTTGTGTGTACGTCTGATACCATACTACTTGTGAAGGAGGAAATGTATATGTTTACCTCTCAGAATGTTTGGTAATGTGTTTATTTGTGATGTGTGTCTATGTATGTATTAACACGTTGTACTGAATGGGGTGAGAATAGCTTGAGCTACCTCATCCCTTTGTGTGTATTTTACCTCAATAAACGTATTTCAATTTCAATTCAATTTCCCCGTCCTCAGGCCAGGGTCGTCCAAGCTCCGGCCAGCCCCATAGACGCACTCCTCATGCTCAAGTACGTTTATTGACACAAAATACATCTCAAAGGGATAGAGTAACTTAGGCTATTTCTATCCTCCTCGCGCATTCGTCAACTCTAACTTAGTGTGTTCATACTCAGTATTTTCCCAAATATAATTATATATTTTACTTTTTTTATATCTTAAATTTAAATTAGGTTAGACTTTGTGTTTAGGTTCTGTTTGAAATTATGTGTACTTTGATCTCATTACCTTGGTGTATATGCACTTAATTTGTTCTGGAATACTTTCAGGACTAAAGGTTACTTTCCTGGTTGGCCAGGAAGCTATTTTGGTGGGCAAAGTAACTCTCCAGAGGTTGGTTGAGGTTGACACCCACCCCACCTCTCACCCACACACCGGTTACCACTAACGTTTGACCAGACCACACGCCAGAAGGTAAAGGGACGATGACGATTTTTTTATTGTTGCCGCCGAAGGCGGCTAGTTTATTGTGCACCCCATACGTTTCGGTCCGCCCTGGACCATTCTCAAGTCGATGGTCCAGGATGGACCGAAACGTCGCCGTCCCTTCACCCCCCAGTGTGTGGTGTGGTCAAACTACTACAGCCACGTTATTGTGACTCATCGCCTGTATCACTAACGTGTTGTTGTTGTTGTTGTTGTTGAGTTAGGGGCGACGACGATCGTGGGATCGGATGCGCCCCGGCGTACCCGTGAAGGGTGAATTGCAAAGCCAGGAAAGGCGAAATGCCAAGCCAAAACGCGAAACGAGTGACGCCAAGCACTAGAAACTAATATGCCACACGGCAAAGCTACGCACAAAGGGAGAGGCAGAAGCACATAATAGAACAGGGCAAACAAACAGCCAGAAGGGCACACAGCATGTCATAGAGCAAACACACAGGAAATCAGAGCACATACTTGCCCGGGAACCATACATTGAACGCCTCCCAGAGCACCCATTGCCAAGGGTCTCGTCCATCCACCGGGGACGCCATAACATCCCGAACCGGGGCAACAAACACCCGCAAACTGGGGACCCAGATGGTAGTACTCATGAGGCGAGAAGTCGCCACTCGCCCCCACAGGAAGGGAACTTGCCCCCCACGAAAGCACTCCGGTCCGTCAGACAGCAGTAACTCGGCAATCTTCGACCAGTGACCCGGTGGCATCACAGACGCCGGCAACACGTCCCCCAGGGCCCCAACGCGCACCCGCACCACAGTGGTGCCCGCGGCCCCGGGCACACCACCAGACGACAGCAGGGAACCCGGACGGCGCGCATCCTTCCGTAACGTCACCACCAGGCCACGCCCAGCACCAGAGTCCACACCATCCCTGGCAGCGGAAGCCACCACCCCCCCACTGTGGAGAGTCCCCCGGCGGAGAAAGAACCGAAGGCACGTCCGAGACACAGGCACCAGCAGGCACACGGACCTCCGCCACCATGAACCGCGGAGAGATCGACGCATCCGTATCCACACTGTCAACACCCGAAGCCCCACAGTCACTGAAGTCACCAACGTCGGCCCAGGAAGAAGACGAACGCCGGGAACGTTTGGGCACCAGCCGGATATCGTCCGGGCCGGTAAGTGACCCAGAAACACGGGTACCACGAGCCGAAGGAACCGACGCCAGGACGGCAGCAGCCTCTATCACAGGGGGAACCGGGCCACACACAGCAGGAGGCTCCGCAGCCACCCCAGCACCCAGCACATCCGGGACCCGAGTCACGGACACAGGGGCCAGGCGCAGCAACAGAAGACGAGGGAGAAGACAGCGACGTCACACAGGGAGCTCCAGGAAGGCCCACGGGAGCAGCTGGAACAGCGACAGGATCAGGCAGACCAACCGACGGGACCTCAAGAACCGGAGGAGGGACGGCAACAACCGGAGGAACGGCAGGCGCCGCCGGGGAAGCTGCAGCAGCAGACGGGACGCGCACCACCTCATCAACATCACCGGAGACTGCCTCCAGAGGGAGCGGCGGGAAATCCTCGTCGCGGAACAAGTTGACAGGAGCAGCAGGGGCCTCAGAGCACCCGGCAGCCTGATGCCCCAACAGGCCACACCGGAAACAGGTACAGGGCTGCCGGGAATAATACACCCGGACGTAGTACCCCATAAGCCGGACAGAAGAAGGTATATCCGACCGCAGGCGCATCCCCAACGTGCGAATGTTTGTACGCCTCCCAGCATACCGCCCCGAGGAGAGCGTGTTCACCCGCACGCTGACAACAGTACCAAAACCCCTGAAGTAACGCCGGAGGAGGTCATCAGGGAATTCCAGGGGCGCACCATGGATACTGACATAAGTCAGGGCACCACTGCGGTCCGAAATCGCCACAGAGCCGGCATCGTCTGGCAACGGCAACGTACGCCCCCCGTAATGACGGAGGAAGTCCGGGTACTCGTCCTCCCGCACGAACTTAATAACAACCCGATGGGCCGTAACTAGCTCCACACCGTAAACAGCTTCCACCGGGACACGAAGCATGTCACACATCACCATCTCGATGGTCGGATAACCAGCCTTACAAGTGAACTCCAGGCCCACGGAGTTCACACGCTGAACAGGAGGAAGATGGCCCCCCCATGTCAGAACTGCCAGGTCAACGCAGCCAGGCAGGCAACAAAACTGGTAGGGCAGGGACGCCCACACCACCTGGCGACCAAAACAGCAAACAACTCCAACAGCCACGGAGGGTCGGTAAACGTCCTCACTCCACGGCTGCTAGCAGTCGACTCTTGCCGTTGTGTATCGATAGCCTACCACTAACGTGTTCACTCGCCTAAGAACGTTGACTCAAAACGATGTAAACAAAGAGCACGTGACTGCGTGACGTCACAACATGAGAGGAGAGGCTTATTTAAATATCACACATCATTTCTCGCATAAAGTTACAGCCCCGCTCCTGTGCCAGGTAAGTCTACAATGGGCTCACCATAGCCCGTGCTACCTAGAACGTTTTTTTCCAAGTAGCGAATCTTAAACAACAATATTTCTGACATACTTCAAACCTGATCTACAACCAAACCACCAAACCTGAGCTACAACACTGCCAATAACCACACAGCACAGCAACCAAACCACAAGGAACAAGACAACCAAATAACCTACAATTCAATTGTATGAGGGCCCAGTGCCTACCAAGAGGGCCAAGACAGGTAGGTGAACTACTCCCTAAGTATAGTATGAGTCGCTGCAGATGACGGAAAGGTTGTTAACAAGAAGGCCAATTACCCCCGGCAGGGCTTGAGCACTTCCAGATCAGCTTTATAAGATTAGCGGTGGCGGGGGGACGCTAGCCAGAGCCTGTCACTGACCCGCTAGGCTTCTCTCCTCCTCATCATCTTCTGGAATTAGCATCCTCATCAGCGCTACTTATACCAGTATTTATTATACTATGTAGTACTTTTCCTTCACTAACTCCAGATACAAGCTAATGTCGATAATAATTTCAGAAAGCTTGCATAAATGTTTACATCTGAATAGGCTAGCCTATGGTATATGATATTTCATAATATATCTTTATACAAGTTTATTCTGAAGGTCATATGTGTGTGTGTGTGTGTGTGTGTGTGTGTGTGTGTGTGTGTGTGTGTGTGTGTGTGTGTGTGTGTGTTACGATATCGTAACCATAATTTCGTGCATTATTTACTTGCTCGTAAACGAGGCAGCGAGTACAGCTATGCCCGATAAGACACCATCATAAGATACTCAAATGTAAGTTTCCTGTAACATTCGTTTTCAACACATTAGGCTCTGTATATATTTGGCAACAAATTTATATGAAACATTTAGCGAAATTTTAGAAGCATTCGTATGGCCAGTTTACTAATATATATAATTAATAATTAAATTTTTTTTATACTTGGACGTATTGAGAGAATTTTAATTTCACTCGGATGGTTATGATCATAATAAATTTACTTGAGCTGGGCATACTAACGATGCAACGGAAGTCAAATTAGCCATTAACAACAACAATGTGTAAACAGGCTAGGAGGGAGAGGCAGGGAGGGCGGCACAGATGCCACCACCGGGGAGGGCGGCACAGATGCCACCACCGGGGAGGGCGGCACAGATGCCACCACCGGGGAGGGCGGCACAGATGCCACCACCGGGGAGGACGACACAGATGCCACCACCGGGGAGGGCGGCACAGATGCCACCTCCGGGGAGGGCGGCACAGATGCCACCACCGGGGAGGGCGGCACAGATGCCACCACCGGGGAGGGCGGCACAGATGCCACCACCGGGGAGGGCGGCACAGATGCCACCACCGGGGAGGGCGGCACAGATGCCACCACCGGGGAGGGCGGCACAGATGCCACCTCCGGGGAGGACGACACAGACGCCACCACCGGGGAGGGCGGCACAGATGCCACCACCGGGGAGGGCGGCACAGATGCCACCACCGGGGAGGGCGGCACAGATGCCACCACCGGGGAGGGCGACACAGATGCCACCTCCGGGGAGGACGACACAGACGCCACCACCGGGGAGGGCGGCACAGATGCCACCACCGGGGAGGGCGGCACAGATGCCACCACCGGGGAGGGCGGCACAGATGCCACCACCGGGGAGGGCGGCACAGATGCCACCACCGGGGAGGGCGGCACAGATGCCACCTCCGGGGAGGGCGGCACAGATGCCACCTCCGGGGAAGGCGGCACAGATGCCACCTCCGGGGAGGGCGGCACAGATGCCACCACCGGGGAGGGCGGCACAGATGCCACCACCGGGGAGGGCGGCACAGATGCCACCTCCGGGGAGGGCGGCACAGATGCCACCTCCGGGGAAGGCGGCACAGATGCCACCTCCGGGGAGGGCGGCACAGATGCCACCTCCGGGGAGGGCGGCACAGATGCCACCTCCGGGGAGGGCGGCACAGATGCCACCTCCGGGGAGGGCGGCACAGATGCCACCTCCGGGGAGGGCGGCACAGATGCCACCTCCGGGGAGGGCGGCACAGATGCCACCTCCGGGGAGGGCGGCACAGATGCCACCTCCGGGGAAGGCGACACAGATGTCACCACCGGGGAGGGCGGCACAGATGCCACCTCCGGGGAGGGCGGCACAGATGCCACCACCGGGGAGGGCGACACAGATGCCACCACCGGGGAGGACGACACAGATGCCACCTCCGGGGAGGGCGGCACAGATGCCACCTCCGGGGAAGGCGACACAGATGTCACCACCGGGGAGGGCGGCACAGATGCCACCACCGGGGAGGACGACACAGATGCCACCTCCGGGGAGGGCGGCACAGATGCCACCTCCGGGGAAGGCGACACAGATGTCACCACTGGGGAGGACGACACAGATGCCACCACCGGGGAGGGCGGCACAGATGCCACCTCCGGGGAGGGCGGCACAGATGCCACCACCGGGGAGGGCGGCACAGATGCCACCTCCGGGGAGGGCGGCACAGATGCCACCTCCGGGGAGGGCGGCACAGATGCCACCTCCGGGGAGGGCGGCACAGACGCCACCACTGGGGAAGGCGACACAGACGCCACCACCGGGGAGGGCGGCACAGATGCCACCACCGGGGAGGGCGGCACAGATGCCACCACCGGGGAAGGCGGCACAGATGCCACCACCGGGGAAGGCGACACAGACGCCACCACTGGGGAAGGCGACACAGACGCCACCACCGGGGAGGAAGACATCCCCTGCCTCCTGACAGCGGAGCAGGAGGCGTCTATGTCTTCCACCCAACACCTCCACCGGCAGCCATAACACAAGAGGAGTCTCTCGCTATGAGGAGACCCTCGTCACCTGTCCGGCCTGCCTATACCTAAGTCATCCACTACCCTTCTCTCCCTCTGAACCTCCATTCATCTCGTCCCCTACCCCTCCCTCCCTTCCTCTCCTCATCGTTTCTCTCACCTCCGCTTCTATTTTGCACTCAACGTCACAGGCTTTGTCAACACCGCTCAACAACACCGTTCGAGTGCTGGCGTGAGTACAGGATGTTCAATATGTTGTTGTTTTAGATTCAGCTACTGGGAACAAAACGTTCCGAGTAGCACGGGCTATGGTGAGCCCGTAGTGGGCTTACCAGGCACAGGAGCGGGCATGTAACTATGCTCGATATTTAACATGCCTCCTCTCTCTTGCGCCTAGATAGTTTAACTATATATATATATTTATAGAGCGCAACAAATATGAAATATAATTTTTCGACTTATTTCTAATCAAAACAATTGAAAAACTACAACAAAGTTACACACACAAATACAATATTACCAACACAATTCATCCCATATAAACGCCGCGACGAGTAGTGAAACAGCAGCCTAACACACATACAATATAAAAGGGGATATCTATTATCATGTTCAACTGCACATTTATCTTGTGAATTAGAGTTACTGTGTGAATAACGTGAAGATCACAGGCCAGAGCGAGTGCACTAACAAAGGCAGGAGGTGTTTAAGGTCTCCAGCCGCGGCAGCACACGTGGTACTTCCTGGTGGGTTGGCCCGCCCCTGGATACACATCCTGGCTGGCATAAAGGTATGTGCGAGTAATTGTTTTCAGATAGAAGGGTGAAATTCGCAACCATTCCTCACAGCAACAGATGCCGGGTTGGAATCCCTGCCACAGTCCTGCCCACGGCTGCTAACACAAGTCTTTGAAAGAGGAATTATGTCTCGGCCAGCCTAACTGCCACTATGAATTGTTTCATTATTCTGGAAGTCAGTTTAATTTATTCCACCGTTTTATCAACGTTAAATATCAAGGTATTCTGCCTGAGTAAAATGATGATGGGTATATAACGGCGGGCGGGGAAGGAAGAGGATGGCAGACATGGGTTAGAGGCTGCGGGATCGAGTAAAGGCGAGCATTGACTGCTGCAAAATAAATAAACGCACGGGGGTCCTTCCCCACCACCACCACGTACATGTAATCTTGTTTAAATTACCAATCAAGCTGTCAATGTAATCAATCAGAGCTTTAATATACCAATGTGCTTTAATATATTTACTAATCTCTCTCATCTCATTTTTTTTCTTGCAATGTATTTGTTATTATTTTATTAATTCTGATAGAATTTACCTACTTAAAATTATCTGTTAGATTAAGGACCTGCCCGAAACGCTGCGCGTACTAGTGGCTTTACAAGAGTGCAATTACTGTACTATGCTATGTATTCTCACAAACCCAATGTACCTTCTTGTATATAAATAAATAAATAAAATAAATAAATAAATAAATGTGTAGCGGAAGTGTGTTGAACAGTCTCGGGCCTCTGATGTTGATAGTTCTCTCTCAGAGTACCTGTTGCACCTCTGCTTTTCAACGGGGGTATTCTGCACATCCTGCCATGTCTTCTGGTCTCATGTGATGTTATTTCTGTGTGCAGGTTTGGGACCAGCCCCTCTAATATTTTCCACGTGTAAATTTTTATGTATCTCTCCCGCCTGCGCTCAAGGGAGTACAGTTTTAGGCTCTTTAGTCGGTCCCAATAGTTTAGATGTTTTACTGAGTGGATTCTAGCAGTAAAGGATCTCTGCACGCTCTCCAGGTCAGCAATTTCTCCAGCTTTGAAAGGGGCTGTCATTGTGCAGCAGTACTCCACTCTAGAGAGCACAAGCGTTTTGAAAAGTATCATCATCGGTATAGCATCTCTAGTGTGAAAAGTTCTTGTTATCCAACCTGTCATTTTTCTTGCAGTTGTGACGGCTACTTTATTGTGTTCTTTAAAGGTAAGGTCTTCCGACATGAGTACACCTAGATCCTTTACATTGCCTTTACGTTCTATGTTATGATTTGCCTGAGTTTTGTACGTGGTTTCCGTTTTTATATTTTCATTTTTTCCATAGCGCATGAGCTGGAACTTATCTTCGTTAAACACCATATTATTTTCTGTAGCCCATAGAAAGATCTGATCTACATCTGATTGGAGGTTTGCCGTGTCCTCTATGTTGCCTACTCTCATGAAGATCCTAGTGTCATCTGCAAAGGATGATACAGTGCTATAGGTTGTGTTCTTGTCTATGTCCGATATGAGGATGAGAAAAAGTACAGGAGCAAGCACAGTGCCCTGGGGGAATGAGCTCTTCACGGTTGATGGGCTGGATTTTATTTTGTTGACTATTACACATTGGGTTCTGTTAGTCAGGAAATTGTAGATCCATCTGCCTATTTTTCCGGTAATTCCTTTTGAACGCATTTTATGTGCAATAACACCATGGTCACATTTATCAAAAGCTTTTGCGAAATCTGTGTAAATTACATCAGCGTTTTGTTTGTCTTCCATAGCATCTAATGCCATATCATAGTGGTCCAGCAACTGCGACAGGCAAGAGCGCCCTGTTCTGAAACCATGTTGTCCGGGGTTATGAAGATGCTGTGATTCCATGTATTTTGTGATCTTACTTCTTAGCACTCTCTGAAAATTTTTATGATGTACGATGTTAGTGCTATCGGTCTGTAATTTTTTGCATCTGGCTTATTTCCTCCTTTATGAAGTGGTGCTATCTCTGCTATTTTTAGTATATCAGGAATAACGCCAGTATCTAGGCTTTGTCTCCACAGAATGTGGAGGGCCTGCGATAGTGGTTCTTTATGAATATGGAGTTCCAAGAATCCGGGCCTGGTGCAGAGTGCTGTTTATGGCTTCTTCAAAATCCAGTGGGGATAGGGTTACGTCTGATATATGATTTGATGTTGGTATCATATCCATGAAAAATTCATTTGGGTTATCAATCTTTAGTGCGTTTAATGGCTCGCTGAAAACAGAGTCGTACTGCTTCCTCAGTAGCTCGCTCATTTCTTTGTTGTCATCGGTGAAACTTCCATCTCCCTTTCGCAGGGGCCCGATACTAGATGTGGTTTTTGATCTTGATTTTGCATAGGAGAAAAAATATTTCGGATTTCTCTCTATTTCACTGATGGCCTTTTGCTCTCTGTGACTGTCCTGGGTTTTGTATGATTCTTGTAGTTTGAGTTCAATTGTTTCTATTTCTCTACCTAACCTTTTTCGCCGGTCTTGAGATAGGGTGCGACTCTCAAGTTGTTCCACGATTCGTTTTCTTCGCCTATATAGGGAACGACGTTCCCGTTCCAATCTGCATCTCTTTTTCTTTTTTCTAAGGGGTATGCGGTTTGAACATATTTCTAGTGCTATTGAGTTTATTTTTTCCAGGCACTGGTTCAGGTTTACATTTTCTAGCTGTTCTTCCCAGTTTATTTCTGTGAAGTCCTGGTTTATTTGCTCCCAATTTATCTGTTTATTATTGAAGTTGAATTTGCTGAAATCTCCTCCACCGGGAATCTGGACTTGTTTTGAAGGTCTATTCCCCATGGTTGTCATAACTTCAATTAAGTTGTGATCTGAGTAACAGGTATTTGTAATCATTATGTTCCTGATCAATTCATCATTATTAGTGAAAATGAGGTCCAGCGTGTTCTCCTTCCTAGTTGGTTCTACTATTTGCTGGTTTAAGGCAAACTTGTCGCACATCCATAGCAGGTCATTTGCATGTGCCTGTTCATTTAGGCTACTTCCTGGTATTCTTTCTGATATTACTGTATTAGCCAGGTGCTTCCATGTCAGGTGCCGTAGGTTGAAGTCCCCAAGCAGGATGATGTTCGGAGCTGGATTTATGAGGTTTTCCAAGCAGTGTTCTATTTTCATTAGTTGGTCTTTAAACTGCTGAGGGTTTGCCTCCGGTGACTTATATACAAGGACAATAACTACATTTAGAATCTCTATTTTGATTATCAGGACTTCCACCATATCATTTGAGGTGTTTAGCAGCTCAGTACAGATGAGTGTGTCTTTGATGTAGAGGCTGACCCCACCCTGAAGCCGGTGTTTCCTATCACATCTGAAAAGATTGTACTCTGAGATCCATATTTCACCATCATGGTAGTCCTTTGTGTGGGTTTCTGTTAGGGCTGCAAACACTACATTTGCCTCATGAAGGAGACCATCAATAAAGTGAACTTTGTTGGATTTGCGTGTTTTTATACCCTGGATGTTGGCAAATATAAATGATGTTATCGTGTTAGTGGAAGTGCTGGATGCCTTACTTGGTGTTAATATCTGAGGTGGAAGATGTACCGGATGTGCATGCAATATATTTGAACAATCTTCTCTCGTACATACAGCAATGAAGCGCGTCAATGACTGGGCAAGTACAACTCAAACCGAACTTGCAGGCATATACCTTGCCACTGAATTTTTAAAAGACAAAGGCAGTGCACTCCTGGCATTGAACGCACATAGTAGTGACACCCAGAAAATAGTCAGTGATATTCGAATGAATGTTTTAGCTGCTAAAGAAAACAGATTTGAAATTAAATCCCTATGGATACCATCACATATTGGCATCTCAAGGCATGACACTGTTGATATGCTTGCAAAGACAGCCTGTAGAAAACCAGTGGTAGAAATTGATATGGGTGTTTCATTAGCAGTGACAAAGAGAATACTTAAACAAATATCTAATGAAGATCTCACAGACCGAACAAATTCACAAAGACCGGAAAGTTGTAGCATTAAATATTATGATAGATATCGTGAGGAGACATTCACATATGAGACTAATAGAACAAGAACCCGGCAATGTGATGTTATAGTGGCCAGAATACGCCTGGGATATAGACGTATCTGGCAGCTTTCTCAAAACCCAAATGTCGAGTACACAATGTGTCAAGTTTGTGAAAGAGAAAACATGCACTCTCTTGAACATTATATTGTAGAATGTCCCATATTGACTGACTTTCGCCCTCCTGGGCTAAGGTATGCTGAACTCTGTAGTTACTATATGAGTACTGGAACACTTGATGATATATTGGACTTGTACCCAAGATTAACCATGTAATGTATCAATTATACAATGTATGTATGTGATGTAACTATATAACCTGAGCTTGTAAAAGCACCTTCATCACCTTCAGTGATTAGGTGCTTAATTGCACACTATTTCTCTATCAGCTATCTCACCCTGTCAGAGTAAAAGAGACAAATGTATGTGAATGCATGTGTGTGTATATATGTATGTATATATGTATATGTACATATATGTGTGTGTGTGTGTGTATGTATATGTATGTGTATAAATTATATATGGAAGCTGATCAGAATTACATTTCACCTTTGTAAATGCACATTAATGACACTGTAAAAGACACATCGAACACTTTATGTAGGCCATACGTAAATCTGTATATCTATGTATTTACGTATTTAGGTTAGAGGCTGACAGGCTCCAGTATGTTTCTGTGAATAATTCAATTTCTCCCACCCTGTGGGAGCCGGTCGGCCGAGCGGACAGCACGCTGGACTTGTGATCCTGGGTTCAATCCCAGGCGCCGGCGAGAAACAATGGGCAGAGTTTCTTTCACCCTATGCCCCTGTTACCTAGCAGTAAAATAGGTACCTGGGTGTTAGTCAGCTGTCACGGGCTGCTTCCTGGGGGTGGAGGCCTGGTAGAGGACCGGGCCGCGGGGACACTAAAAAGCCCCGAAATCATCTCAAGATAACCTCAAGATAACCCTACCCATCAACATTGGTGTTCCTCAGGGCAGCATACTTGGCCCTCTCCTCTTTCTCATCTACATTAATGACCTTCCAAATGCCTCTCAACACCTCAAACCAATTCTATTTGCTGACGACACAACCTTCATTTATTTATTTATTTATTTATTTATTTATATACAAGAAGGTACATTGGGTTTGTGAGAATACATAGCATAGTACAGTAATTGCACTCTTGTAAAGCCACTAGTACGCGCAGCGTTTCGGGCAGGTCCTTAATCTAACAGATAATTTTAAGTAGGTAAATTCTATCAGAATTAATAAAATGATAACAAATACATTGCAAGAAAAAAATGAGATGAGAGAGATTAGTAAGTATATTAAAGCACTTTGGTATATTAAAGCTCTGATTGATTACATTGACAGCTTGATTGGTAATTTAAACAAGATTAATAGACACCATACAACAGATTGACAGTACATATAAGAAGACAGCAATGATCGCAATGATAAAGATGTTCAGATTGGGTACATAAAGATTGGGAGATTGGGTAGCAATAGATACAGTGCAGTTTTAAATCAAAAGGTAAAAAACTATGAAGATGAAATTAGGTACTTTTTAGTATTGTTTTTGAATGATGCAAAAGTTGGACAGCTTTTCAATTCACTAGGGAGTGAGTTCCATAAACTGGGTCCCTTTATTTGCATAGAGTGTTTACACAGATTAAGTTTAACTCTGGGGATATCAAAGAGATATTTATTTCTGGTGTGGTGATAATGGGTCCTATTACATCTGTCCAGGGAGAGTTTCAGAGCAGGATTTGCATTTAAGAACAGGGTTTTGTAAATGTAGTTGACACAAGAGAATATGTGGAGTGAGATTATGTTTAGCATGTTTAGGGAGTTAAACAAGGGGGCTGAGTGTTGTCTGAAAGCAGAATTTGTTATTATTCTGATAGCAGATTTTTGGTGGGTAATGATGGACTTGAGGTGGTTTGCAGTGGTTGAACCCCATGCACAGATACCATAATTAAGATAGGGATAGATCAGTGCATAATATAGAGAGATGAGAGCAGAGTTAGGTACATAATATCTGATTTTGGAGAGTATACCAACTGTTTTAGAGACTTTCTTAGTTATGTGTTGTATGTGGGTACTGAAGTTGAGTCTCTTGTCTAGGAATAGGCCAAGAAACTTTCCATCATTTTTATTGCTAATGTTTACATTGTCTATCTGAAGCTGAATTGCATTTGTAGATTTACTTCCAAATAAGATGTAGTAGGTCTTTTCTATGTTAAGTGTTAGTTTGTTGGTTGACATCCATAAGTGGACTTTTTTTAGTTCATTATTAACAACATTATTTAGTGTATGTGGGTTGGGGTTAGAGTTGATGAGGGTAGTATCATCAGCAAACAAAATAGGTTTCAGAATGTTAGAGACATTAGGCAGATCATTGATGTAAATAAGAAATAAGAGAGGTCCCAAGATGCTGCCCTGTGGCACTCCAACGGTTATTGGTAGAGTGGGAGAGGTTAAATTATTGATGGCAACACATTGGTGTCTATCACTAAGATAGGATTGGATATAGTCCAGTGCATGGCCTCGAATTCCATAATGATGGAGTTTACGTAAGAGGTAATTGTGATTAACAGTATCAAAGGCCTTTCTCAGGTCAATGAAGAGTCCAATTGGAAACTCATTTTTGTCAAGGGCTGAGTAAATTATATCAAGGAGACTAATAATTGCATCGTTGGTACTCTTAATTGCATCGTTGGTACTCTATAATTGTTTATGTCTGCCGGATTACCTTCTTTATGAACTGGTGTTACTCTTGCTTTTTTAAGGATATCAGGGAAGGTATGACACTCAAGGGATTTGTTGAACAGCAGAGCTATAGGTGGCGCAAGGGCATGGGAGGCGCTCTTGTATACAATGGATGGGATTTCACTGATGTTCCCAGCTTTGGTTTTTAGTGAGTGTATGATGGACACAACATCTGACGGGCTGACTGGTGAGAGGAGAAGAGAGTTTGGATAGCTGCCTGAGAGATATGTGTTGATGTGTGTCTGGGTCTGTGGGATTTTACTGGCAAGGTTAGCACCAACCGATGAAAAGAAGCTATTAAGGGGGCATATCGAAAAATATCGTTATAAATTAAAATTGTTCAATTTGCTTATAAATTTTTTTATGAAATGGTTATAGAAAGGGCTGCAACTGGTCCAAGTTTCACCATCACACCCTAAACAGAAAAGGAGAAAAAAAAATACACAACGTATTATGCAACGAATGTTCAACATTCTCAAATAATCTCAGGGAACACATGTGTCAACTAAAATGTCTACTATGTGCTGTAGAAGCACAAACTCTTGTAATAATTGTAATATGTATGTTCAATATATTTATATTTAATTTTTTTTTTCTTTTTATTTTTATTTCTTTTTTTTGGCCATTTTTTTTTTCTCGTTTGTTATCAAGGGATTTGCATGAAACTTGCACACCTGGCTCAATGGATGCCTATCTGCAAGGGTGCCAATTATGAACGAAATCTGTGGAAGTCAAGCTCAGCTACAGGTGGCCGAACTTGGATCTTTATTTTACTCTGGAAAGTAATTTACACCTTCAAATTACTTCAGAGCTTTCATTTATTAATCAATTTACATGCAAATTACACCTTATATGTAGCGTTTGTGCTTCTACAGACTCTAGTAGACATTTTAGTCCAAAGTCTATTTGTTGATTTTATAAAAATTTATAAATATTGCATATATTTTTAGTAGGGTAACTTTGAAAAATTATATTATTGCACTAAACACTTTTTTGATAAAACTGATCACTAGAATCCTTTATTATGTGCTTAATTTAATATCTAAGTGTTATAGAAATGATTTTAGTTGACACATGTGTTCCCTGAAACTATTTGAAAATTCGTTGCATAATTCGTTGTTTATTTTTTTTCTCCTTTTCTGTTTAGGGTGTGATGATGAAACTTGGACCAGCTGCAGCCCTTTCTATAACCATTTCATAAAAAAATTTATAAGCATATTGAACCACTTTTAATTTTACACCGATATGCCCCCTTAAATTCATTCGCCATTTCTAAATTAGATGTCGGTGTAAGGCCATCCTTAGAGAGTGTTATCTGGTTGTGGGAGTGTTGTTTAGTTCCCAGGATGTTAGAGATGGTATTCCATGTGCTTTTCATGTTGCCTTTTGCTTCTTTGAATCTAGTCTCATAATATGAAAGTTTAGCTTTTCTTATGATACTGGTAAGCACTGATGAGTACCTCTTAACTACTTTTTTTGTAACTAGGCCAAACCTAAATTTCTTTTCATATTCATGTTTTTTGTTGATTGATTTGATTATGCCACGTGTGAGCCACGGGATGTTTTTTCTTTTATCAGTTACTTGTTTGGTAAGGCGGGGACAGTGAGTGTTGTAGAGGCTTAGAGTTTTGTAGAGAAAGAGGTTAGTTAATGAGTTTATATCCTGTGTATTATTAAATTCAGATTCCCAGTTAATAAAGTGAAGTGCATTAGAAAGATTGCCTAAAGCTGATTCACTGTGTAGCCTGAATGAGAGTTTCTTGCTTTCTGGTGGTGCTGTGTCCATGTTTGCTATGAGGAAAGTAGGATAGTGGTCAGTTGTTCTATCGTAGATTACCCCAGATTTAAGGGGAGCTGTTATATTAGTCCATAAGTGATCCAGAGTAGTGGCAGATGTTTGAGTGACTCGGGTGGGCTTGGTGATTGTGGGGATTAGCATACAGGAGTGCATGCTGTTACGGAAATAGTCAACTTGAGGGCTGTTTTGAAGACCCAGGTCATTATTGAAATCACCTCCCAGAATGATGTGATTTTTGTTAAGATTGTTATTTATGATAAGATTCTTTACGTTATCTGAGAATAAAGCTATGTTGGTATTAGGAAATCTATAGATGGCACCTATTATCAGGGAGGATTTAAGGGATTTACTGGAGAACTTGGCAAAGGTATATTCACAATAGTCGTCTCTATCACTGATGACACTATTGCAGATGAAGGTATCTTTGTAATATATTGCTGTGCCACCTCCTTTTTTATTAGGCCTGCAGTTATGAATGGCTTTATAACCAGCTAAATTGTAGAGTTGGGTATAGTCTCTACTTAGCCAAGTTTCTGTTAAAATGATGATAAAATATTTTACTGCAGTCCTGACCCCCCTTGCTCTAAATGCCACAGTAAATACTGAGCTAAATAAAGTCCATCTTTGGCTAACTGCCAACAAACTCACCCTTAACATTGACAAAACTTTCTATATTCTGTTTGGCAATAAATCCTCTAATCAAATAAATCTCAAAATAAACAATACCCAAATTTGTAACAAATTAGATGGCAAATTCCTTGGCGTTCTCATTGGCCCAAAGCTGAATTTCCAGGGACACATTCTAAATATATAAAAAAAAAATCAAAAACTGTTGGCATTCTTTCTATGATCAGATATTATGTACCTCGCCCTGCCCTGGTGACACTCTATTACTCTCTCATCTATCCATATCTCAACTATGGTATTTGTGCTTGGGGCTCTACTACCCAAAATCATTTACGTCCTCTAATTACTCAACACAAAGCTGCTATTAGGATAATATCCAACTCTGGCCCCAGACATCACTCAGTACCCCTACTCAAATCTCTGAATATGTTAGATATTAAGTCACTGCACATTCTCTCATGTGTATTATACATATATAAAACGCTGAACTGTAATGCCAATCCTGACCTCAAAAGCTTCATTGAAGGTTGTAACAGAACCCATGAGCACCACACCAGAAATAAATACAGTTTTGATATTCCTAGAGTACGACTTAATCAAACTAGAAATGCTCTACAAATCAAGGGACCCAGAATGTGGAATGACCTTCCCAATCATGTTAAAGATTGTACCTCTCTCAACCAGTTTAAGATAAAAACGAAGCTATACCTAATAAATTCCCTGTAACCTACCTTACCCTTCTTTTGTCAACCAATGTCTGTTTCTTTTAAATGACGCTGTTTGTCGACCGAATTGTATTTGTGCTGCTTTTTCAGCCATGTTCCCGCCTTTTTATCTCTTTTTTTATTTGTTCTCAACTCATTTTATTCTTTATGCTCAATTAGTATTAAGCTTTAGTCATTTAAGTTTTTCATGCCTGAAACGCTTTGCGTAATAGTGGCTTTAGGCATTGTATGTACTAGCCCTATCTATAAATCCATCACTCTTTGTAAAATCTCTTGTATATATGTACCTTACCTAAATAAACATTTGATTTGATTAGATTTTTTTAGGTTAGCTTAGCATTTTAAAAGCACCGAATCACCTTCTGTGGTTGAGTGTTCAATAAACCCTTGAACTATATGTTTAACACTTCTCTAACCCTGTCCATGGAGGACAGAAGAAAATGTATATATGCTGGTTAGCATTGTATATGTGTGGCCACGTCTGTGGTAGAAAATAATAATAATAATAATAAAACTATATCCTCACCCAGAGTCCGAATGATCGTCGGGATATCTTTGACGGACACCACGTTCTTATCTTTATCTTGGAAGAACGCAAATACTTCTGTTAACTTCTTATCAAGAGACATTATAGTAGAGAGTAGGTCAGCGAGGCTTCAAGGCTGTACGTTGTTGACTGTTGCCATGGCGACACACGTGTCCGGACGCCTGCAACTCCCACTGTGTCCGGACGCCTGCAACTCCCACTGTGTCCGAATGCCTCCAACTCCCACTGTGTCCGAATGCCTGCAACTCCCACTGTGTCCGAATGCCTGCAACTCCCACTGTGTCCGAATGCCTGCAACTCCCACTGTGTCCGAATGCCTGCAACTCCCACTGTGTCCGAATCCCTGCAACTCCCACTGTGTCCGAATGCCTCCAACGCCTACTGTGTCCGCAAACAATACAAGCATATATATAATGATTTGCTTATTTATTTTGTGTGGACTTAGTATAGACTTGAAAAAAATATCTCATTTAACTTTATAATTTAGTGCATAGCTCATTTTTTTTTCTCTCTGTAAACTCGTATCGGAACAAATGGTATGAATTGGGGAAGCTTTATAGCACACATGGGGTCCGTAAAGTATTATCATGCCCTGCCCCGTGTTTGTTATCATGCTCTACCCAGTGTTTGTTATCATGCTCTGCCCAGTGTTTGTTATCATGCTCTACCCAGTGTTTGTTATCATGCTCTACCCAGTGTTTGTTATCATGCTCTACCCAGTGTTTGTTATCATGCTCTGCCCAGTGTTTGTTATCATGCTCTGCCCAGTGTTTGCTATCATGCTCTACCCAGTGTTTGTTATCATGCTCTACCCAGTGTTTGTTATCATGCTCTACCCAGTGTTTGTTATCATGCTCTGCCCAGTGTTTGTTATCATGCTCTACCCAGTGTTTGTTATCATGCTCTACCCAGTGTTTGTTATCATGCTCTACCCAGTGTTTGTTATCATGCTCTACCCAGTGTTTGTTATCATGCCCTGCCCAGTGTTTGTTATCATGCCCTGCCCAGTGTTTGTTATCATGCTCTACCCAGTGTTTGTTATCATGCTCTGCCCAGTGTTTGTTATCATGCTCTACCCAGTGTTTGTTATCATGCCCTGCCCAGTGTTTGTTATCATGCCCTGCCCAGTGTTTGTTATCATGCTCTACCCAGTGTTTGTTATCATGCTCTGCCCAGTGTTTGTTATCATGCTCTACCCAGTGTTTGTTATCATGCCCTGCCCAGTGTTTGTTATCATGCTCTACCCAGTGTTTGTTATCATGCCCTGCCCAGTGTTTGTTATCATGCCGTGCCCAGTGTTTGTTATCATGCTCTACCCAGTGTTTGTTATCATGCTCTGCCCAGTGTTTGTTATCATGCTCTACCCAGTGTTTGTTATCATGCCCTGCCCAGTGTTTGTTATCATGCTCTACCCAGTGTTTGTTATCATGCTCTGCCCAGTGTTTGTTATCATGCTCTACCCAGTGTTTGTTATCATGCCCTGCCCAGTGTTTGTTATCATGCTCTACCCAGTGTTTGTTATCATAGTGTTGCCAATGTTTGGCATGGTAGACTAGAGCACACATGGCATGTTTTGTGTTGTTAGTGTGTGTGTGTGTGAGCAGGTGTGACCGATCATTCCGTATGGATGGGGGATTATAGATGCATATGAAAACATGTTGAACATGTTTCAACAAGAAACATGAATATGAAAAAAACTTAGCATTGGCCTAGTCGCAAAAGTTAAGAGGTACAGTACTCTTCAATGTTTACCAATATAATAAGAGCAAAACTTTCCTATTATGAGAGTAGATTCAAAGAATCAAAAAGCAACATGAGAAAGTACATGGAGAGCCATCTCTAACATCCTAGGAGCTAAACAACATTCACATAACCAGATAAAAATCTACAAGGATGGTAGTACACTTG
The DNA here is from genome assembly GCF_040958095.1 of Procambarus clarkii. Lineage (NCBI taxonomy): Eukaryota > Metazoa > Arthropoda > Malacostraca > Decapoda > Cambaridae > Procambarus > Procambarus clarkii. The sequence goes on along the minus strand of NC_091241.1, from coordinate 15,634,382 downwards.
CAACAGATCTAGAACCCAGAAAAATCCCACAGACTCAGACACATATCAACACATATCTCTCAGGCAGCTATCCAAACTCTCTTCTCCTCTCACCAGTCAGCCCGTCAGATGTTGTGTCCATCATACACTCACTAAAAACCAAAGCTGGGAACATCAGTGAAATCCCATCCATGGTATACAAGAGCGCCTCCCATGCCCTTGCGCCACCCATAGCTCTGATGCTCAACAAATCTCTAGTATCATACCTTCGCTGATATCCTTTAAAAATAAATAAATAAAATAAATGTTTATTCAGGTAAAGTACATACATACAAGAGGTTTTACAAAAATTGATAGATTTATAGATAAGAGCTAGTACATACAATGAGTAAAGCCACTATTACGCAAAGCGTTTCGGGCAGGAAAAACATTAAAGACTAAAACTTAATACTAATTGAGATTAAAGTATAAAATGTGTTGAGAACAAATAAAAATAAAAATAAAAATTAAAAAGGCGGGAACATGGCAGAAAAAGCAGCACAAATACAATTAGGTCGACAAACAGCGTTGTTTAAAAAACAGACATAGGTTGACAAGATATTTATTTATTTATTTATTTATTTATATACAAGAAGGTACATAGGGTTAGAGAGAATACATAGCATAATAATTACATTCTTGTAAAGCCACTAGTACGCGCAGCGTTTCGGGCAGGTCCTTATTCTAACAGATAATTTTAAGTAGGTAAATTCTAGCAGAATTAATAAAATGATAACAGATACATTGCAAGAAAAAATGAGATGAGAGAGAATAGTAAGTATATTAAAGCACATTGGTATATTAAAGCTCTGATTGATTACATTAACAACTTGATTGGTAATTTAAACAAGATTAATAGACACCATACAGCAGATTGACAGCACATATAAGAAGACAGCAATGATCACAATGGTAAAGATGTTCGGATTGGGTACATAAAGATAGGGAGATTGGGTAGCAATAGATACAGTGCAGTTTTAAAGCAACAAGATAAAAAAAACTATGCAGATGAAATTAGGTACTTTTTAGTTTTGTTTTTGAATGACGCAAAAGTTGGACAGCTTTTCAATTCATTAGGGAGTGAGTTCCATAGACTGGGTCCCTTTATTTGCATAGAGTGTTTACACAGGGGGTAGTAAGGTAGGTTACAGGGAATTTATTAGGTAGTGCTTCGTTTTTATCTTAAACTGGTTGGGAGAGGTACAATCTTTAACATGGTTGGGAAGGTCATTCCACATTCTGGGCCCCTTGATTTGTAGAGCATTTCTAGTTTGATTAAGTCGTACTCTAGGAATATCAAAACTGTATTTATTTCTGGTGTGATGCTCATGGGTTCTGTTACAACCTTCAATGAAGCTTTTGAGGTCAGGATTGGCATTACAGTTCAGCGTTTTATATATGTATAATACACATGAGAGAATGTGCAGTGACTTAATGTCTAACATATTCAGAGATTTGAGTTAGGGTACCGAGTGCTGTCTGGGGCCAGAGTTGGATATTGTCCTAATAGCAGCTTTGTGTTGAGCAATTAGAGGACGTAAATGATCTTGGGTAATAGAACCCTAAGCATAAAAAAGGAAGAGTAACGCCAGTTCATAAAGGAGGCAATCCGGCAGACATAAACAATTACAGACCAATATCAAACCAACCCATATTTTCAAAAATATTCGACAAATTATCTACAAACAGCTCTACTCCTTCCTCGTAAAATTGAACGTATTAAGTCCCTGCCAGTTTTCCGCTCCCAAAAGAGTACCAACGATGCAATTATTAGTCTGCTTGACTTAATACAAATACAAATACAAATATTTATTCAGGTAAAGTGCATACATACAAGGAGAGATACAAAAGTTGATGGATTTATAGATAGAGTTAGTACATACAGTGCCTAAAGCCACTGTTTCGCAAAGCGTTTCGGACAGGAAAAACACTAAGGCTTAATAATACTAATACTCTTAATAGTAATTGAGATTAAAGTATAAGTTGTGTTGAGAGAAAATTAGAAAAAAATGGAAAAAGGGGGGGGGAAACATGGCAGAAAAAAAAATACAATTTGGTCAACAAACAGCATTGTTTAAAATAGTAGACATGGGTTGACATTTTGGGGGTGAGGTAGGTTACATTGAGTTAATTAGGTAGTACTTAGTTTTTATCTTAAACTGGTTTACAACCTTCTAGGAAGCTTTTAAGGTCAGGATTGGCATTACAGTTCAGCATTTTATATATGTATAATACACATGAGAGGATGTGCAGTGACTTAATATCTAACATATTCAGAGATTTGAGTAAGATATTGTCCTAATAGCAGCTTTGTGTTGAGTAATTAGAGGACGTAAATGATTTTGGGTAGTAGAACCCCAAGCACAAATACCATAGTTGAGATAAGGATAGATAAGGGAGTAATAGAGTGTCACCAGGGCAGGGCGAGGTACATAATATCTGATCTTAGAAAGAATGCCAACAGTTTTTGAATTTTTTTTATATATATTTAGAATGTGTCCCTGGAAATTCAGCTTTGGGTCAATGAGAACGCCAAGGAATTTGCCATCTACTTTGTTACAAATTTGGGTATTGTTAATCCTGAGATTTATTTGATTTGGGGATTTATTGCCAAATAAAATATAGAAACTTTTATCAATATTGAGGGTAAGTTTGTTGGCAGTTAGCCAGTGATGGACTTTATTTAGCTCAGTATTCACTGTGGCATTTAGAGCAAGGGGGTCAGGACTGGAGTAAATGAAGGTCGTGTCGTCAGCAAATAGAATTGGTTTGAGGTGTTGGGAGGCATTTGGAAGGTCATTAATGTAGATGAGAAAGAGGAGAGGGCCATGTATGCTGCCCTGAGGAACACCAATGTTGGTGGGTAGGGTGGGAGAAATTGTATTATTCACAGAAACGTATTGGAGCCTGTTAGTAAGGTACATCGCTGAACATCTCAAACCAATTCCATTTGCTGACGACACGACCTTCATTTACTCCAGTCGTGACCCCCCTTGCTCTAAATGTCACAGTGAATACTTAGCTAAATAAAGTCCATCACTGGCTAACTGCCAATAAATCAAGGGACCTCGAATGTGGAATGACCTTCCCAATCATGTTAAAGACTGTACCTCTCTCAACCATTTTAAGATAAAAACTAAGTACCACCTAATTAACTCAATGTAACCTACCTCACCCCTAAATGTCAACCCATGTCTACGATTTTAAACAATGCTGTTTGTTGACCAAATTGTATTTGTGTTTTTTTCTGCCATGTTCCCCCCCCCCCTTTTTCATTTTTTCTTATTTTTTCTCAACACAATTTATACTTTAATCTCAATTAGTATTAAGTTTTAGTCTTAGTGTTTTTCCTGCCCGAAACGCTTTGTGTAATAGTGGCTTTAGGCATTGTATGTACTAGCTCTATCTATAAATCCATCAACCTTTGTATCTCTCCTTGTATGTATGTACTTTACCTGAATAAATATTGGTATTTTGTTTTGTTTGCATTAACCGTAGGAGTACCACAGGGCAGCATCCTAGGACCTCTCTTATTTCTTATACACCAATGATCTACCTATAATGTCTCTAATATTCCTTAACTTATATTGTTTGCTGATGATACTACCCTCATCTACTCTAACCCCAACCCACATACACTAAATAATGTTGTAAACAATTAACTAAAAAAAGTTCACATATGGATGTCAACCAACAAAGTCACACTAAACATAGAAAAGACCTACTACATCTTATTTGGAAACAAATCAACAAATGCAATTCAGCTTCTGATAGACAATGTTAACATCAGTAATAAAAATGATGGAAAGTTTCTTAGCCTATTCCTAGACAAGAGACTCAACTTCAGTACCCACATTCAACACATAACTAAGAAAGTCTCTAATACAGTTGGTATACTTTCCAATATCAGATATTATGTTCCTAACTCTGCTCTCCTCTCACTATACTACGCGCTAATCTATCCCTATCTTACATATGGTATCTGTGCATGAGGTTCAGCTACTGCAAACTACCTTATGCCCATCATCACCCAGCAAAAATCTGCTATCAGAACAATAACAAACTCTGTTTTCAGACAACACTCAGCCTCTTTGTTCATATCCCTAAGCATGCTAAACATAAACTCACTCCGCACATTCACTTGTGTCAATTATATTTACAAAACCCTGTTCTTAAATGCAAACCCTGTTCTGAAACTCTTCCTGGACAGATGTAATAGAACCTATAATCACCACATCAGAAATAAATATCTCTTTCATATCCCCAGAGTCAAACTAAATATGTGTAAACACTCTATGAAAATAAAGGAACCTAGTCTGAATATGGAACTCCCTAACGAATTGAAAAGCTGTCCAATTAACGCCTTATTCAACAATAAAACCAAAAAGTACCTAATTTCATCTTCAAAGTTTCTTACCTAGTGTCTTAAACTCGCACCGTGTCTTGTTATAAAATTGGTGGTGCTGCTATTGGGGATCTAATATTAAATGGAAGTAGGGGCAGTAGTTAGCATTAAGGGTTATCAAATATGGGAGATCTCAAAGGCCCGGCCCCCACTATATAGAAATAACCTTGTAGTGGCTTATTACAGCAATAGTCAGCATAGAAGTTGATCAAGGATCTCCTACACAGGAAAAATGGATACTCCTTTACTAACTTACTTATTTATTAACCCCTTAACAACCCCCCATATACATTCACACCAATAACAATAATAATAATTACTTTACCACACTATCTTACGTTAAAAGCCTTGGTCCACATAAGCAGGATACAAGGTTTACACTCAGAACAAGCTAGGGTAAAGTACTACTAGTGAAGAGCTAGAAGCTTGAGTCAGCTTAGGGTAGGGAGACCACGTGGTTCCACTGGGACCCCTTTTAGAATAACTAGTAATACAAACACTAGGAACACCTAATTCATACAAAGTATAATACTCTACACATTAGAACACGCCTATGCCAGACAATGAGAACGTTACACAGTATACTTAGCTGGGTATCAGCCCACAAAAATAAAGAAACGAGAGGAGGGAGAGGAGGATCCTTTCACCACAGCCAGCCAGCAGAGAAGAGAGAGCCTCTGCATCTCCTTCCCAGCTCACTCGCTGCCAGTAGACTGCTCAACTAATCGTACAGCAATCCTATCCCAAGTTTACTCAGATTTACTTTACACTTGATTAGAAAGTATTAGTAAACATAGTTGTTGCCTATTTTATTATTTAATAATCAACCCCAAGCTCAGTCTTTAAATGCTCTGTGAGAAACAAGAATAGTCTTACGTCTGGCAGGGAAGATACAAACAACTGCATCTTGTGATGCGTTTCCACTACTATAAGGCAGTCTATTTAGCTCAATATTGACCTCTGGTTTCCACTGAGGAGCCCAGGGTCGTAACAGCTACCCAATCCCCCAATATATGTACCTAAACCATACAACATCACAATCGTAATCATTGCTATCATCTTATATCATGGTTGTTATATTGAACACATATTTGACTGCATTATACCTTGAAATAATCCTCAAATTATGTTTCAATGTTCCTGATGATAATCCTCAAATTTTACTATAATGTACCTACTAATCTTCGTCAAATTTTCTTACAATGAACCTGTTAACATTGCTCCATTTTACTAGAAATTACCTATTTTAACGTGAACTCGCTGCCGGCGCCATAGCTAGCTGGCCGCACACGGATTTGTTCCCGGAAAAACTCATGATTCTGAGCACCCATCAGCTCAATTCATCGCGGTTTTGTGAGGAAGAATACATCAGTACTCCAAGACCCAGACAATATCTTGTTTTGAAGGAAACAATTCCGATTTCGTCTACAATTGACGGAGAAACAACGTTGTTGATTACCTGCTGCCCAGCTGACTGGTATTCTGCGTAACCCAGTACGCAGGCGACCCAAACTCTCGTACCGCACTTTTTTTTTTTTTTTTTGAGGACCGTATCACTGACCAGGTCACTTAGAGTCCTACCCTGAAGGGCGAGGCGAGATCCCGCAGGCATTGCCACAAGGGAGCACCTTAGAAGGTATACTGAGCCTGACAGGGAAAGGTAGACCAAACAGCTCATTTAGGTGTTAGGTATCCCTGATTCCACCTGGGGGAATCATTCTACGACCTCTGTTCGACGGGAATGAATTTCTCCAGGCCTAGGAGTGTCTCAGGCATTAGGTAGGGCAGTGATTCGGTCCTCACTACGTGGAGAGAGTCATGGGGAAGGCTATGAGTAAGAGGAAATGGAGGCAGCTTTCAGACGAGGAGGGACGGTGGACCGATGTGCAGCAGGCACTGAAGAAAACTGCTATCGAGGCTTCACCACTTGCTTCTACCAGCAAGACAGCAGACGTAATGAACCTAGAGAGGACAGCATCAGTCTCACACCAGCCAGTGTCAGACAATGTACCTCTCTCCACAACCCAGCCACAGGACGACAGTATAAGACAGGAGAGAACACCGCCAGTCTCACACCAGACATCGCCAGACTCTGCACATCTTCCAAAATTCAAGATAATGCAGACAGACCACTTTCCTACAGCATATGGAGTAGTTACGGCAATGGAAAAAGAACAACCAGAGCTCAAACTTTCCATTACAGTCAACCTGAAAGGAGAAATAATAATGAAACCACAAGACCAACAGACTGCAAATTACTTGGAAAAAGTAAGAGTCCTGCAAGGGAAACCTGTATGCTTGGAAAAGCTGGACCCTTCAGAAAGACGCACACGAGTCGTGCTTTTGGGATACCCAATCGACTTTCCCCTGGATCCAGTACTAGAACACAAGCAAATCCTGAATGCGGAACGATGCCGCACAAAAGTAGACAAGGCAGCGACACGTCAGGTTCTGGTGACCGTCATGGGACATGTGCCAGAAACATTCGGTCTTGGAAATTGGGGAACATACGTCCCGGAACCCCTGCGCTGCTTCAGGTGTCAGAAATACGGCCACCATCAATCACGCTGCTCAGGACAGGAGAGATGCGGAGTGTGCAGCCTGAGACATCCAACCAAAGACTGTATAGCCAAGCACAAGGCAAACCAGACCACAACAGCCAAATGTCCAAATTGTGGAGGCAAACATCATGCCTGGAGCACAACCTGCTCTGCACTGAAAGAAAATGTGCAGATTGCTCAGGCCAGGATAAACACACAGACCAGCACCACATACACCAACACCAACACCAACGTCTGGAACACTCGTGCACAGCTACAGCAGAGCAATTTATTGATATATTTTAGTTTTGTTTTATTAGTTTTATAAAACTATAATATCAATATAGCTATAGGTTAAGTACTAATTGTAATTAAGAAGCAATACAATGATTATCTTCAAAAACTAAGACGGTTAGGTGAGGTTGTGGTTTTCTTTTCAGTTTTTCAGGTAAACTCAAATATTCACAATATATCTGACAGTACGATTTAATACTAAGTGAAAATAAGTACAATTCCTAACTGCTATGAATAGTACATAATTGCACTTATTTGTCTTCTTACATTTACCACCCCATTTTTGGAGGACGGGTTGGCTCCCGAGTAGTGTGGTGCCGGGAAGAGCCTAATTGATCGTGCAGCTATACACATTACAATCTTCACCTATGTACCATATTGTTTACTTTACTCGGTCTAGGGAAAGTTAATAATTACTACAATGTTATACTTAATCCCCAACAAGCTCAAGAGTCTGAATGCTTTGTGAGCAATCAAGATTCGTCTTACCTCTGGCAAGGAAGATACAAACATCAACACCTCGCCATGCGTCTCACTAATATAACTTAGCTTATTTAGCTCAATTTGACCTCTGGTTTCCACTTGAGGAACCCAGGGTCGTAACAGCTAGGTAACAGGAGCATCAGGGAGAAGGTGGAGTGGGAGGTGGACAGTGACGGTGGTGTGGGAGGTGGTCAGTGTGGGTGGTGTGGGAGGTGGACAGTGAGGGTGGAGTGGGAGGTGGACAGTGACGGTGGTGTGGGAGGTGGACAGTGTGGGTGGTGTGTGAGGTGGACAGTGTGGGAGGGGGACAATGACGGTGGTGTGGGAGGTGGACAGTGAGGGTGGAGTGGGAGGTGGCCAGTGAGGGTGGTGTAGGAGGTGGACAGTGACGGTGGTGTGGGAGGTGGACAGTGAGGGTGGTGTGGGAGGTGGACAGTGACGGTGGTGTGGGAGGTGGTCAGTGTGGGTGGTGTGGGAGGTGGACAGTGTGGGTGGTGTGGGAGGTGGACAGTGACGGTGGTGTGGGAGGTGGTCAGTGTGGGTGGTGTGGGAGGTGGACAGTGTGGGTGGTGTGTGAGGTGGACAGTGTGGGAGGTGGACAGTGAGGGTGGAGTGGGAGGTGGCCAGTGAGGGTGGTGTGGGAGGTGGCCAGTGAGGGTGGTGTAGGAGGTGGACAGTGACGGTGGTGTGGGAGGTGGACAGTGACGGTGGTGTGGGAGGTGGACAGTGACGGTGGTGTGGGAGGGTGGCCAGTGACGGTGGTGTGGGAGGTGGACAGTGTGGGTGGTGTGGGAGGTGGACAGTGACGGTGGAGTGGGAGGTGGACAGTGAGGGTGGTGTGGGAGGTGGACAGTGAGGGTGGTGTGGGAGGTGGACAGTGACGGTGGTGTGGGAGGTGGACAGTGACGGTGGTGTGGGAGGTGGACAGTGACGGTGGTGTGGGAGGGTGGCCAGTGACGGTGGTGTGGGAGGTGGACAGTGTGGGTGGTGTGGGAGGTGGACAGTGTGGGTGGTGTGGGAGGTGGACAGTGACGGTGGTGTGGGAGGTGGACAGTGTGGGTGGTGTGGGAGGTGGACAGTGACGGCTGAGGAAGATCAACACACCATAGAGGACGGAGGAAGATCAACATACCATAGAGGACGGAAGAAGGGGTAACTATGAATTTCTTGTGATGGTTAAACTCACACGGCGTGACCACACTTTTTATGCTTCCGGACCAGCGCCTTATTTTTCACTTTGCCTAGGTACACTCTCCCACCTCCCACCCTGCCTAGGTACACTCTCCCACCTGTCACCCTGCCTAGGTACTCTCTCCCACCTCCCACCCTGCCTAGGTACACTCTCCCACCTCCCACCCTGCCTAGGTACACTCTCCCACCTGCCACCCTGCCTAGGTACACTCTCCCACCTCCCACCCTGCCTAGGTACACTCTCCCACCTGTCACCCTGCCTAGGTACACTCTCCCACCTCCCACCCTGCCTAGGTACACTCTCCCACCTCCCACCCTGCCTAGGTACACTCTCCCACCTGTCACCCTGCCTAGGTACACTCTCCCACCTCCCACCCTGCCTAGGTACACTCTCCCACCTGTCACCCTGCCTAGGTACACTCTCCCACCTCCCACCCTGCCTAGGTACACTCTCCCACCTGTCACCCTGCCTAGGTACACTCTCCCACCCTGCCTAGGTACACTCTCCCACCTGTCACCCTGCCTAGGTACACTCTCCCACCTGTCACCCTGCCTAGGTACACTCTCCCACCTGTCACCCTGCCTAGGTACACTCTCCCACCTCCCGCCCTGCCTAGGTACACTCTCCCACCCTGCCTAGGTACACTCTCCCACCTGTCACCCTGCCTAGGTACACTCTCCCACCTCCCACCCTGCCTAGGTACACTCTCCCACCCTGCCTAGGTACACTCTCCCACCTCCCACCCTGCCTAGGTACACTCTCCCACCTGCCACCCTGCCTAGGAACACTCTCCCACCTCCCACCCTGCCTAGGTACACTCTCCCACCTGTCACCCTGCCTAGGTACACTCTCCCACCTGCCACCCTGCCTAGGTACACTCTCCCACCTGTCACCCTGCCTAGGTACACTCTCCCACCTCCCACCCTGCCTAGGTACACTCTCCCACCTGTCACCCTGCCTAGGTACACTCTCCCACCTGTCACCCTGCCTAGGTACACTCTCCCACCTGCCACCCTGCCTAGGTACACTCTCCCACCTCCCACCCTGCCTAGGTACACTCTCCCACCTCCCACCCTGCCTAGGTACACTCTCCCACCTGTCACCCTGCCTAGGTACACTCTCCCACCTGCCACCCTGCCTAGGTACACTCTCCCACCTCCCACCCTGCCTAGGTACACTCTCCCACCTGTCACCCTGCCTAGGTACTGTTCAGGCCTGAGGGGGTTTGGGGATTATGCAACTTAAACCTCTAAAGAGAGCTCTGGTTGCTGCACCAGACTGTTACTTGTGTACAAGTGGACAACGTCCCCCAACCACTCTCTGTCGGAACAGACATCCGAGTTCGGCAGCCACATTCCTGTTACCGTCGGTCGATCAGCAATGGACACTGGAATGCTTGAAATTTTCTTAGATCACCCTGTACGCCTCTTGATCTTTGAGAGGGGCTCAGCATCACACGTTTAGGGGTGCGGCTCCAACACTGGTCTCGTTATCCTGAGTTCACACCCTACTTGAGTCGCCATGACTCCCCACTCTCTCCTTGTTTGGTGTGATCTAATAAATCCCCCTTTTGTGAATTGGTATTTTCTGCCACCCTGTCTGTAGCCATGATCATTTCTCTCGCTCTCTCTTCTGCTTTCTGAGAAGCCTCACCAGGACAATAGCAAAAGCCAGCTAACAATACACATTTAATAAACGAAAAAAACATATACATGATATAAAAAAATGATAAAAGAAAAATAAATTATTATCGGTAGCTCTATGCTGCTACAACCCGGTGGCAATCCAATATCATATCCTGGCTTCACCACCCGTCCATATCAAGTGGCTGCCCAACTCTTGGCTTACCACTTACTACTCCCTCACTAAATGGGGTGAAATTTCGTCATAACACCCAGCCCTAAATGTATATAAACTGAGCCTGGGGCTGAAACACTAGAAACATCCACATAAATATTCCCCAACACAAGAAGAGATCAATCACTCACCATACACTGTGTCTTACAGGCCAATAAGCATACAAGCACTCCCCTTATACACTCTTGTGTATCCACCATAAACCTCTGTTCTGCTCCTGGAGGCTCACTACCCTGTACACCTCTAGGTCCTCCAAAATACTTAACAAAACACTTCTGCAGTTCTCTCAAAACTGCTGCAAAATAAAGTCCTCTTCAAACACCAGTGATGCTTCCTCACTGGCTCTACAGAGACACGTGAAACTCCTCTTCACAGCTCCTCTACACTGCTTGAGGTCAGCTCCTCACTATGGAGCTCTGCTCTCCCAGAGAGTTCAGCACACACTTCTCCAGCCTCGAAGTATCCTCCATTAACTTCATCCCTGGCCTCGAAGTTCATCCCTCAACTCCTCCCCAAACAAACCGCAGAGTCTGTGTCTCGAGGGCGCCCAGGTCCTGGTCCTCACAATGGCGCCCACACAGGCCGCCCACAAAATCGCTTTAGCAATTTTGTGGGCGGACTCAGTCAGGACTCTTAGAAGCCTCACAAGGCTTCTTAGAGTCCTGACTGGAGCACTTTAAATCGTCCTCAGGGTTTACACATGAACTTCTTGATTGCCGCCTCTTGTAGAAGCACACAACTAGGAGGGTTCCTCCTTTGTCAGGAGCTCAGCCAGGACCCTCTCTCACGACCCCTGTCACGGGTCAGAGGCCAGGACTGTGGTCCAGTGTCACGGGTCAGAGGCCAGGACTGTGGTCCAGGGTCACGGGTCAGAGGCCAGGACTGTGGTCCGGGGTCACGGGTCAGAGGCCAGGACTGTGGTCCAATGTCACGGGTCAGAGGCCAGGACTGTGGTCCGGGGTCACGGGTCAGTGGCCAGGACTGTGGTCCGGGGTCACGGGTCAGAGGCCAGGACTGTGGTCCGGGGTCACGGGTCAAAGGCCAGGACTGTGGTCCAGGGTCACGGGTCAGAGGCCAGGACTGTGGTCCGGGGTCACGGGTCAGAGGCCAGGACTGTGGTCCGGGGTCACGGGTCAGAGGCCAGGACTGTGGTCCGGGGTCACGGGTCAGTGGCCAGGACTGTGGTCCGGGGTCACGGGTCAGAGGCCAGGACTGTGGTCCGGGGTCACGGGTCAAAGGCCAGGACTGTGGTCCAGTGTCACGGGTCAGAGGCCAGGACTGTGGCCCGGGGTCACGGGTCAGAGGCCAGGACTGTGGTCCGGGGTCACAGGTCAGAGGCCAGGACTGTGGTCCGGGGTCAAGGGTCAGAGGCCAGGACTGTGGTCCAGTGTCACGGGTCAGAGGCCAGGACTGTGGTCCGGAGTCACGGGTCAGAGGCCAGGACTGTGGTCCGGAGTCACGGGTCAGAGGCCAGGACTGTGGTCCGGGGTCACGGGTCAGAGGCCAGGACTGTGGTCCGGGGTCACGGGTCAGAGGCCAGGACTGTGGTCCGGGGTCACGGGTCAGAGGCCAGGACTGTGGTCCGGGGTCACGGGTCAGAGGCCAGGACTGTGGTCCGGGGTCACGGGTCAGAGGCCAGGACTGTGGTCCAGTGTCACGGGTCAGAGGCCAGGACTGTGGTCCAGTGTCACGGGTCAGAGGCCAGGACTGTGGTCCAGTGTCACGGGTCAGAGGCCAGGACTGTGGTCCGGGGTCACGGGACAGAGGCCAGGACTGTGGTCCGGGGTCACGGGTCAGAGGCCAGGACTGTGGTCCGGGGTCAAGGGTCAGAGGCCAGGACTGTGGTCCAGTGTCACGGGTCAGAGGCCAGGACTGTGGTCCAGTGTCACGGGTCAGAGGCCAGGACTGTGGTCCAGTGTCACGGGTCAGAGGCCAGGACTGTGGTCCGGGGTCACGGGTCAGAGGCCAGGACTGTGGTCCGGGGTCACGGGTCAGAGGCCAGGACTGTGGTCCGGGGTCACGGGTCAGAGGCCAGGACTGTGGTCCGGGGTCACGGGTCAGAGGCCAGGACTGTGGTCCAATGTCACGGGTCAGAGGCCAGGACTGTGGTCCAGTGTCACGGGTCAGAGGCCAGGACTGTGGTCCGGGGTCACGGGTCAGAGGCCAGGACTGTGGTCCAGTGTCACGGGTCAGTGGCCAGGACTGTGGTCCAGTGTCACGGGTCAGAGGCCAGGACTGTGGTCCAGGGTCACGGGTCAGAGGCCAGGACTGTGGTCCAGGGTCACGGGTCAGAGGCCAGGACTGTGGACCAGTGTCACGGGTCAGAGGCCAGGACTGTGGTCCGGGGTCACGGGTCAGAGGCCAGGACTGTGGTCTAGTGTCACGGGTCAGAGGCCAGGACTGTGGTCCGGGGTCACGGGTCAGCGGGGCGGGAGGCAGCACACACCAGGGTGTCAGGCGGAGAGAGGCGTCAGTCGGTGCTCGTCAGTCGTGATGGCAGGTTGTCGCTGGCTGCTGGTGAGTCGCCTCCCACACGTGGCTCTTAACATTACACTACACTTATTAATGTAGGAGATTTCTAGTCTCGGTATAAATGCACTTAATATAGCAACCAGCTGAGTATGGGGGTTGTGTGTGACTATTGTCTTGGTCATGGCCAGCTCTATTGTATTCTTAAAGTTGTAAAATTGGTGTAATCAAAAGATTCATGTATGGTTATTATTTGAAATCATCCATAATCACTGTACTTTTATTGATGCTCTGATAATTATGATATATTTGCATTACCATATAGCAGCTTCAGTCTTATAACATTGATCTAAAATATTATATCTTGAATGTCAGGTATACACAATTTTTTTTTATATCATAATAATACTAACAGGTCTGTAGCCTGCACCAGTTGGTGAGGTGTTGGTTATGGTATGAGGCCACTGTACCACCCACAACAACATATTCATATTATATATATAGTAGGCATCCATCAGTCTCAGTAGACTATGTCAGTACCTTGGATGGGGTGACAGTACCTTGGATGGGGTGACAGTACCTTGGATGGGGTGACAGTACCTTGGATGGGGTGACAGTACCTTGGATGGGGTGACAGTACCTTGGATGGGGTGACAGTACCATGGATGGGGTGACAGTACCTTGGATGGGGTGACAGTACCTTGGATGGGGTGACAGTACCATGGATGGGGTGACAGTACCTTGGATGGGGTGACAGTACCTTGGATGGGGTGACAGTACCATGGATGGGGTGACAGTACCTTGGATGGGGTGACAGTACCTTGGATGGGGTGACAGTACCATGGATGGGGTGACAGTACCTTGGATGGGGTGACAGTACCATGGATGGGGTGACAGTACCTTGGATGGGGTGACAGTACCTTGGATGGGGTGACAGTACCTTGGATGGGGTGACAGTACCTTGGATGGGGTGACAGTACCATGGATGGGGTGACAGTACCTTGGATGGGGTGACAGTACCTTGGATGGGGTGCATACGCCAATACGATTGGTTCCAGCGCCGTCGCAGGAACTGCGAGTTCCGGGGTTGACCTCGAAGGTGGTGAAGAAGGGCACAGGGACCTCCAACCCCGGAGACCGCCGTGGTCGGGGCCGGAGAGGAACCACCCCAACAAGGGTATGAACGACCCCAGCCTCCTGAAGCAGAGCCTGGGGGGCCGCACGACCCTTGGGAGGTGGACGTCCCGGTCCCGCACCTACGGGTTCCAGACAAGGATCGTCACAGCCCCCTTTCACCCGAGGCCGGCCTCCTTCAAGACCAAGTAGAAGGAAGAGTGATAATTATTAAATACAACAATTATTATTATAATAATAATATATACATTTAATAATTATCACTCTTTTCATGAGTATGTTGGCTGGAGTTTTTTATGAGTATGTTGGCTGTTTTCTTGTTTTTGTTATATTCAACAACATATGTTTACACGAAAGCCTGCTACAAAAATATACTAATACACTAATACACACACACACACACATATATATATATATATATATATATATATATATATATATATATATATATATATATATATATATATATATATATATATATATATATATATTGTGACGGAGTTCCCCCCCTTATAATTCTCCCACGCCTGCAGTAAGAGTCATGTCTACTTTTCCCAAGCGTTCTCTACGTTGCAGGCTACAATTTGACATATGGGAGAGAGTGGAGTGTTCTCGGAGAGCCGAGAAATTTGTGAAATAGTAATATTTTGGCCTGTGGTATAGGCCCTTTAGGGAGCCAAGATGGCGCTTGCCTCCCTGATTTCCCGCCAAAACCGTGTGACGTCAGTGGCACCGGATTGATCACCGACAGCAATGTGGCACCGGGAGCCAATGAAAACCTCCCGTGGCGAAAGTGACGTCACGAAGGAAGGGGGTCCGGCCAGCGCGCCGAGCTGGCGCCAGAAGTCAGACACGACAAACAAAGAGGTCGGACGTGCGACGATTGGTCCTGTCAGTTTGACAGTTGTTTCCCGCTCCCGTGGATTTACGCGTCACCTGAAGTCTGCCAGTACTCTGAGAGGTCTTCCCTAGTTCATGTGTTGAACCAGAGAGGGAATTGACGGTTATTTGAGCAACAAGTGCTCCAGTCAGGTACTTGTAACCTCATACTATCTTCCTCCGTTTTTATTTTCCTCATAACTTTTGCATTATCCGCAAACATTAAGAGGAACGAATCTATTCCCTCTGGAAGATCATTTAAATATATCAGGAACAGTATAGGTCCAAGAACTGATCCCTGAGGGACTCCACTGGTGACGTCTCCCCAATCTGAGACCTCATCCCTCACAGTGACTCGCTGTCTTCTGTTGCTTAGGTACTCCCTTACCCAGTGAAGTACCTTCCCTTTTACTCCTTCCTTCATCTCCAGCTTGTGCACTAGTCTCTTATGTGGTACTGTGTCAAAGGCTTTCTGGCAATCCAAAAATATGCAGTCTGCCCAACCCTCTCTTGCTTGCCTGATTTTTGTTGCCTGGTCATAGAATTCAATCAATCCTGCGAGTCATGATTTGCCATCCCTGAACCCGTGCTGGTGTTTTGATACAAAGTTCTTCCACTCCAGATGTTCTACTAGTTTTTTTTGCACAATCTTCTCCATCACTTTGCATGGTATGCAAGTTAGGGTCACTGGCCTGTAGTTCAGTGCCTCCTGTCAATCACCCTTCTTGAATATTGGGACTACATTAGCCGTCTTCCAAATTTTTGGCAGTTCACCTGTTACCAGTGACTTGTTGTACACCATGGAGAGTGGCAGGCACAGAGCTTCGGCTCCTTTCTTTAGAATCCACAGTGAGATTCCATCCTGGCCTATAACCTTTGTCACTTCCAACTCTAGCAGATGCTTCCTCACCTCCCCACTGGTAATCACAAACTCATCTAGTGATGTTTGTTTACGTCTTCCCTCTCCTATCTCTGGGATGTCCCCTTGTTCTATTGTGAAGACCTCTTGAAATTTCTTATTCAGTTCCTCGCACACTTCCTTGTCGTTTGGTATGAATTCGTCTGCCCCTATCCTCCGTTTCATAACCTGTTCTTTCACTCATGTTTTTCTCCTGATGTGGCTATGCAGCAATTTAGGTTGAGTCTTTGCCTTGCTTGCTATGTCATTTTCATATTGTTTTTCTGCTTCTCTTCTCGCCCTGACGTATTCATTCCTGGCGCTCTGGTATCTTTCTCTGCTCACTAGTGTCCTATTTCTTCTGTAGTTTCTCCGCGCTCTTTTACTTAGTTGATTTGCTAGCTTACATCTCTGATTAAACTATGGGTTTCTCATCTGCATTTCCTTTCTTTCCTTTTGAACTGAGATAAACTTGTCTGCTGCCTCCTTACACTTCTGAGTGATGTAGTCCATCATGTCTTGGGCCGTCTTTCCTCTGAACTCTGTTTCCCAAGATATATCTGTTAGGATATATCTTGGATTTCCCAAGATATATCTGTTTATCTCCTATTATTTTCCCTTTCGGAATGCCGGCCTTTTGTTTTCTGGTCCCTTCCTTGAGTATATTAACCCTTCTTCGACCAGATACTTAAACATCAGTATGCTGTGATCGCTCATTAACACAGGGCCTTCAAAACCGATTTCCCTTATGTCAGAGTCGTTCAGAGTGAAGGCTAAGTCGAGTCTCGTTGGTTCATCGTTGCTTCTCAATCTTGTGGGTTCTCTGACATTCTGACTTAAAACGTTCCTTGTCGACACTTCCAACAGTTTCGCTCTCCATGTTTCCTCACGTCCGTGTGATTCCTTGTTTTCCAAGTCTATCTTCCAATGATTGAAGTCCCCCATGATGAGCAGATGGGATCTATTTCTCCTGGCAGCAGTGGCTGTTCTCTCAATTATAGCATTAACTGGCATGCTGTTTTTGTCATGCTCTTGCCTGGGTCTTCTGTCGTTTGGTGGTGGGTTATATATCACTGCTACTACTGTTCTTGGTCCTCCCATTATCATGGTGCCTGTTATGTAGTCTCTGAACACCTCACAGCCTGGGATAACCATCTCCTCGAAACTCCATTTCTTTCTTATCAGTAGAACCACTCTGCCTCCTCCCCTTCCTTCCCTCTCTCTCCTTATTACAGTGTAGTCCTAGGGAAACACTTTGTTATGATTCAAATTCCTGAGAGATTCCTGAGAGTTTTGTTTCCATGGGTCCAATTACATCTGGGTTCCCTTCTTGTGCTCTTTCCCTAAGTTCACTTGCCTTGCTTGTAATCCCATCTATGTTCGAGTACATTACCTTGAAGCTGACTCTCATCATTCCATCCACAGTTTCTGTCGATTCCACTGGGGTGGGGGGGACGAGGGGTGTCTGGGGTGGGAGGGCCTAGGGAGGAGGTCTGGGGTGAGAAGGTGCTGGGAGGATCCGGTATGGGGAGCCTAGGAGGATCTGAGGTAGGAAAGCTTGGGGGAGGGGGTACAGGGGAGGGCATGTACTGAAGGAACAAGGGAGAGACAGGGGTGTGGGGGAACATGGGAGAGGGGGCTGTGGGGGAGGGGGAAGGAGGTGAGGAAGAAGGAGGACAGGGAGGAAAACACGGGGGTCTTGGGGTGGGGAGCAGGGAGGGTGTGGTCCCCTGTGTATCTTCTCTTGTACTCACCTAATTGTACTCACCTAATTGTTCTTGCGGGAGTTGAGTTTTGAATCTTTGGTCCCGCCTCTCAACCGTCAATCAACTGATGTACAGATTCCTGAGCTTACTGGGCTCTATCATATCTACACTTGAAACTGTGTATGGAGTCAGCCTCCACCACATCACTTCCTAGTGCATTCCATTTACTAACTACTCTGACACTGACAAAGTTCTTTCTAATGTCTCTGTGGCTCATTTGGGTACTCAGCTTCCACATGTGTCCCCTTGTGTGTGTGCCACCCGTATTAAATAATCCATCCTTGTCCACCCTGTCAATTCCCCTGAGAATTTTGTATGTGGTGATCATGTCTCCCCTAGCTCTTCTGTCTTCCAGCGATGTGAGGTGCAGTTCACGTAGTCTGTCCTCATAACTCATGCCTCTTAGTTCTGGGTCTAGCCTAGTGGCATACCTCTGAACATTTTCCAGCTTCGTCTTGTGCTTGACTAGATATGGGCTCCATGCTGGGGCTGCATACTCCAGGATTGGCCTAACATATGTGGTATACAAGGTTCTGAAGGATTCCTTACACAGGTTTCTGAAAGCAGTTCTGATGTTAGCAAGCCTCACATAGGCCGCTGATGTTATTCTTTTGATGTGGGCTTCGGGAGACAGGTTTGGCGTGATATCAACTCGCAGATCTTTCTCTGTTCGTTTCGTGAAGGACTTCATCTCCCATTCGGTATGCAGTGACTGGCCTCCTAGTTCCTTCTCCTAGTTTCATTACCTTACATTTACTTGGGTTGAACTTTAGTACCCATTTGTCGGACCATTCCTTCAGTTTGTCTAGGTCATCTTGTAGCCTCATACTATCCTCCTCTGTCTTGATCCTCCTCATAATTTTTGCATCATCAGCAAACATCGAGAGGAACGAGTCAATTCCTTCTGGGAGATCATTTACATATATCAGAAGCAGTATAGGTCCAAGGACTGATCCCTGTGGGACTCCATTAGTGACTCCCCGCCACTCCGAAACCTCACCCCTCACGGTGACTCGATGTGTCCTGTTGCTTAGGTACTTTCTTATCCAGTGGAGTACCTTCGCTTTCACTCCTGCCTGCATCTCCAGTTTGTGCATTAGTCTCTTATGTGGTACTGTGTCAAAAGCTTTCTGGCAGTCCAGAAATATGCAGTCTGCCCAGCCTGCAGGGATCTCTTGCCTGATTTTTGTTGCCTGGTCATAAGCTCAATTAATCCTGTTAGGCATGATTTGCCATCTCTGAACCCATGTTGATGTTGTGTTACAAAGTTCTTTTGCTCTAGATGTTCCACTAGCTTTTTTCGCACAATCTTTTCCATCATCTTGCATGGAATGCAAGTCAGGGATACTTGCCTGTAGTTCAGTGCCTCCTGCCTATCACTCTTCTTGTATATTGGAACTACATTGGCCGTCTTCCAAATTTTTAGCAGTTCACCTGTTACCAGTGACTTGCTGTACACCATGGAGAGTGGCAGGCACAGTGCTTCTGCTCCTTCCTTTAGAATCCATGGTGAGATTCCATCCGGGCCTATAGCCATTGTCACGTCGAAATCTAGCAGATGCTTCCTCACCTCTCCACTGGTAATCACAAACTCCTCTAGTGTTGTCTAGGTTGATATTCACTCTCTTATCTCTGGGACTTCTCCTTGCTCTGAGGTGAAGACTTCCTGGAATTTCTTATTGAGTGCCTCACACACTTCCTTCTCGTTTGCAGTGAATCTTTCTGCCCCTATCCTCAGTTTCATTACCTGTTCCTTCACTGTTGTTTTCCTCCTGATGTGGCTATACAGCAGTTTGGGTTGAGTCTTTGCCTTGCTCGCTTTGTCATTTTCATATTGCCTCTCTATCTCTCTTCTCTCCCTGACGTATTCATTCCTGGCGCTCTGGTATCTTTCTCTGCTCTCTAGTGTTCTGTTGTTTCTAAAGTTTCTCCACGCTCTTTTACTTAGGTGCTTTGCTAGCTTGCAACTCTGACTAAACCATGGGTTTCTCATCTCCATTTAATTTTTTTCGTTTTGGACTGGGACAAGTTTGTCTGCTGCCTCCTTACACTTCTGTGTGATGTAGTCCATCATGTCTTGAACCGTCTTTCCTCTGAGCTCTGTTTCCCAAGCTATTTCAGTTAATTAAGAATTTTCTCATCTCCTCATAGTTTCCCTTCCGGAATGCAGGCCTCTTTTTTTCTGGTCCCATCCTTGAGTACAATAACCCTTCTTCGACCAGATATTCAAACAACAGTACACTGTGATCACTCATACCCACGGGGGCTTCAACACCGATTTCCCTTATGTCTGAATTGTTCAGAGTGAATACTAGGTCGAGTCTTGCTGGTTCATCATTGCCTCTCATTCTCGTGGAACCCTTGATAGGCTGACTTAAAAAGTTTCTAGCCGTCACCTCCAGCAGTTTTGCTCTTCATGTTTCCTCACCTCCATGTGGTTCTCTGTTCTCCCAGTCAATCCTTCCATGTTTAAAGTCCCCCATGATGAGCAGATGGGATCGGTTTCTACAGGCAGCCGCGGCTGCTCTCTCAATGATAATGTTAACTGCCATGTTGTTTCTGTCATACTCTTGCCTGGGTCTTCTTTCATTTGGTGGTGGGTTATATATCACTGCTACTACTACTCTTGGTCCTCCCATTGTCATGGTGCCTGTTATGAAGTCTCTGAACCCTTCGCAGCCCGGAATAACCATCTCCTCGAAACTCCATTCCTTTCTCATCAGTAGAGCCACTCCGCCTCCTCCCCTTCCTTCCCTCTCTTTCCTTATTATAGTGTAGTCCTGGGGAAACACCGCATTCGTTATGAATCCTGAGAGTTTGATTTCTGTAAGTCCAATTACATCTGGGTTTACTTTTTGTGTTCTTTCCCTAAACTCACTGGCCTTGTTTGTAATCCCATCTATGTTTGAATACATGACCTTGAAGCTGATTCTCTTCTGTCCCTTCTCAGTTTCTGTTGATTCTACTGGAGTTGGGGGGCAAGGGATGTCTGGGGTGGGTGAGCCTAGGAAGGAGGACCTGGGGGGGTCTGGGGTGTGAAGGGTTTGGTTGGATCTGGAATAGGGGGGCTAGGGGAGGTCTGGCGTGATGCGGCTGTTAGTTGGGGCATGTGATGGGGGAGCTGGAGAGGCATGTGGTGGTAGGTCACGGGTTGGGGTATGCAGGGTAGACTAGGGTGGGTTGACAGGGAGGTCAGGGGTTGGGGAGGGTAGGGGAACCTGGGGAGGGGTGCCAGGAGGGAGGGGGGTAGGGTTGGGAGAAGAGCTTGGGGTGGGGAAACTGGGAAGGGCATGGGGTGCAGGTCTGGGGTAGGGGTTGGGGAAGAAAAAGGGCATGGGGGGTGGACATGGGGGGGTCTGGGGTCAGGGAACATGGGGGCATGGTCTGAAGGGGGACTTTACTGTCTGGAGAGGTGCAGGTGATTGGTGGGGGATGGCTGAGGGGTTGGTTGGTGGGAAGCTTCTGTTACAATCCTCCCTGGGGGTGCTGGCTTGCTGGTGGGGTGATTCCCACTCCCCTCTGAGGTTCCTGGGGACACTGAGTGAAGTCCCGAGGCTCCCGTATCCCCACACTTTTCTCTGCGTCTCCTCTTTGCTTCTGCAGCCATATCCCTTTGCAGAAAGACGTCCTCGTATCTCCCTAGCCCCACAAGTCTGCTGTTCCTGGATAGGATTTTCTCCTTTGTTGCCTCGTTCGTGAGCACTACCTTTATCAATCGTTTCCTTTCCTTCTTGTAGATGTTTAGCCTGAAAACCTTCTCTATATTGTCATTTGCCGCCTCCATATCCAGTCCCTCCAAGATCTCTGTCATAGTTGCTCGGTCCCTCCTTCTCCACTCCTCCCAATTGGATCCCTCTCGTTCCTGTACTCCTACAACTATAATTGTTCGTTTCCTTTCCAGCATTTGTTCAGTGCATTTTGCAGCTTCCTGTGAGGTAGCTGCTTTCATAGCTGCTGCCTCTAAAGCGGCCTTGGCACTTGGATTGTTCTGCAGTATTTCTGCAAAAGAGAGTCCCCCTGGAAGGAGCCTTCCATCAGCTTCGTCCACTGTTTCCAGGAGGTTGCATACCCTGTGCTGGTTTGAATGCTGATTTTCCCTGAGTCTCTTTATCTCCTCTCTGGCTTCCTCTAACTCACTCCTTTGGCTCTGTATTAATGCTTACATTTTCTGCAGGTCTCTGCCAAACCCCTCTTTCATGTCCTGCAGGTCTCTGTTGAATCCCCCTAATGTCTGGTTGAGTCATATAAAGGTAGTATCCACCATTCTCCCCTGTCCCTGTATTTGGTGATGTCCCTCTATCATTTTCCTTGGCTGAGGAAAAAAAACGTCCTGGCTTTTTCTTGTGCGTGTGTTTGTGTTTATGTGTGTGTTTGTTGTGTGTGTGTGTGTTTGTGCGTGTGCGTGCGAGTGCGGGCGTGCATGAGCGTGCTCGCGTGTGTGCGCGCGTGTGTGTGTGTGTGTGTGTGTGTTTGTAGGGGAGGGGATGCTTGGGAAGCAGGGGGAGGGGGGTGGGAGGGGTCGGAGATGTTACTTCAGGTCAGGTGGTCAGATGGTGGGAGGGAGTAAGGGAGCTGGAGGGGGTCCCACTGTGTGGGAGGGGTTTGGGTGTGGGGGGGGGGAAAGATATCTGGTATGCTACAGAGGAAGTGTAAAAAGGGGGGGGGGGTTAATGTATGTATGCGTGTGTGTGTGTGTGTGTGTGTGTGTGTGTGTGTGTGTGTGTGTGTACTCACCTAATTGTGCTTGCGGGGGTTGAGCTCTGGCTCTTTGGTCCCGCCGTGTGTGTGTGTGTGTGTGTGTGTGTGTGTGTGTGTGTGTGTGTGTGTACTCACCTAGTTGTGTTTGCGGGGGTTGAGCTCTGGCTCTTTGGTCCCGCCTCTCAACCGTCAATCAACAGGTGTACAGATTCCTGAGCCTATTGGGCTCTGTCATATCTACACTTGAAACTGTGTATGGAGTCAGCCTCCACCACATCACCCCCTAATGCATTCCATTTGTCAACCACTCTGACACTAAAAAAGTTCTTTCTAATATCTCTGTGGCTCATTTGGGCACTCAGTTTCCACCTGTGTCCCCTTGTGCGTGTTCCCCTTGTGTTAAATAGACTGTCTTTATCTACCCTAACAATCCCCTTCAGAATCTTGAATGTGGTGATCATGTCCCCCCTAACTCTTCTGTCTTCCAGCGAAGTGAGGTTTAATTCCCGTAGTCTCTCCTCGTAGCTCATACCTCTCAGCTCGGGTACTAGTCTGGTGGCAAACCTTTGAACCTTTTCCAGTTTAGTCTTATCCTTGACTAGATATGGACTCCATGCTGGGGCTGCATACTCCAGGATTGGCCTGACATATGTGGTATACAAAGTTCTGAATGATTCTTTACACAAGTTTCTGAATGCCGTTCGTATGTTGGCCAGCCTGGCATATGCCGCTGATGTTATCCGCTTGATATGTGCTGCAGGAGACAGGTCTGGCGTGATATCAACCCCCAAGTCTTTTTCCTTCTCTGACTCCTGAAGAATTTCCTCTCCCAGATGATACCTTGTATCTGGCCTCCTGCTCCCTATACCTATCTTCATTACATTACATTTGGTTGGGTTAAACTCTAACAACCATTTGTTCGACCATTCCTTCAGCTTGTCTAGGTCTTCTTGAAGCCTCAAACAGTCCTCTTCTGTTTTAATCCTTCTCATAATTTTAGCATCGTCCGCAAACATTGAGAGAAATGAATCGATACCCTCCGGGAGATCATTTACATATATCAGAAACAAGATAGGACCGAGTACAGAGCCCTGTGGGACTCCACTGGTGACTTCACGCCAATCGGAGGTCTCACCCCTCACCGTAACTCTCTGCTTCCTATTGCTTAGATACTCCCTTATCCACTGGAGCACCTTACCAGCTACACCTGCCTGTCTCTCCAGCTTATGTACCAGCCTCTTATGCGGTACTGTGTCAAAGGCTTTCCGACAATCCAAGAAAATGCAGTCCGCCCAGCCCTCTCTTTCTTGCTTAATCTGTGTCACCTGATCGTAGAATTCTATCAAGCCTGTAAGGCAAGATTTACCCTCCCTGAATCCATGTTGGCGATTTGTCACGAAGTCCCTTCTCTCCAGATGTGTTACCAGGTTTTTTCTCACGATCTTCTCCATCACCTTGCATGGTATACAAGTCAAGGACACTGGCCTGTAGTTCAGTGCCTCTTGTCTGTTGCCCTTTTTGTATATTGGGGCCACATTCGCCGTCTTCCATATTTCTGGTAGGTCTCCCGTCTCTAGTGACTTACTATACACTATGGAGAGTGGCAAGCAAAGTGCCTCTGCACACTCTTTCAGTACCCATGGTGAGATCCCATCTGGACCAACAGCCTTTCTAACATCCAGATCCAGCAGGTGTCTCTTGACCTCCTCTCTCGTAATTTCGAACTCCTCCAAGGCCGCCTGGTTTACCTCCCTTTCTCCTAGCACAGTAACATCACCCTGTTCTATTGTGAAGACCTCCTGGAACCTCTTGTTGAGTTCCTCACACACCTCTCTGTCATTCTCTGTATACCTGTCCTCGCCTGTTCTAAGTTTCAATACCTGTTCTTTCACTGTTGTTTTCCTTCTGATGTGACTGTGGAGTAGCTTTGGTTCAGTCTTGGCTTTGTTTGCTATATCATTTTCAAAATTTTTCTCTGCTTCTCTTCTCACCCTGACGTACTCATTCCTGGTTCTCTGGTATCTCTCTCTGCTTTCTGGTGTTCTGTTATTCCGGAAGTTCCTCCACGCCTTTTTGTTCAGTTTCTTCGCTTCGATACATGCCCTATTATACCATGGATTCTTCTGTTGCTTCTCGGATTTTTCCCTTTGGGCCGGGATGAACCTGTTTACTGCCTCCTGACACTTTTGGGTAACATAGTCCATCATACCCTGTACAGACTTGTCTCTGAGGTTTGTGTCCCAAGGTATTTCACTTAGGAAACTTCTCATCTGTTCATAATTCCCCTTTCGGTATGCCAGCCTTTTGATTCCTAGTTCTTTTTGGGGGAGATAAGTCCTAGCTCTACCAAGTACTCAAAGTTCAATACACTGTGGTCACTCATTCCCAAGGGCGCTTCCATCTTAACTTCCCTTATATCCCATTCATTTAGGGTAAATATCAAATCAAGCATTGCTGGTTCATCTTCTCCTCTCATTCTTGTTGGTTCTTTGGTGTGCTGGCTTAGAAAGTTTCTTGTTGCCACGTCCAGCAGCTTAGCTCTCCATGTTTCTGGTCCTCCATGCGGGTCTCTGTTCTTCCAATCTATCTTCCCATGGTTGAAGTCTCCCATAATTAGTAGTCCATATCCATTCCTGCTAGCAACAGAAGCTGCTCTTTCTATTATGTTAATGGTGGCCATGTTGTTTCTATCATATTCCTGTCTAGGTCTTCTGTCATTTGGTGGTGGATTATATATGACTGCGACTATAATTTTTTTTCCCTCCATTTGTTACAGTACCTGCTATGTAGTCACTGAAACCTTCACAGCCCTGAATATCCATCTCCTCAAAATCCCAGCCTTTTCTTACCAGCAGAGCTACACCCCCCCCCCCCCCCCACCTCTTCCTTCCCTCTCTTTCCTCATAACATAATAGTCCTGTGGGAACACTGCATTTGTTATCGTTTTCGTGATCTTTGTTTCTGTGAGGGCTATTATGTCTGGGTTTTCCTCTAGTACCAGTTCTCCAAGCTCATTTGCTTTATTTGTAATTCCATCTATGTTAGTGTACATTGCTTTGAGGCTCACTTTCTTCTGTCCCTTCTCAAATCGCCTCCTTGGTGAGTGTTCTGTTGGTGGGGGAGGCTGTTCCATGGTTGTGAGGACCTGTGAGGTGGATAACAGGGTCTCAGAGGATACTGGGATGAGGGGCGGGGGATCCAGTGAAGGGGGAGTGACAGGGAGGGTATGGGGTGAAAGGGGAGGGAGGACGGGAAGGAAAGGGGGGGAGGGAGGACTCGGGAGGAGGGGAGGGGTAGAAGGGTGGGGATTGGGTGTGGGGGGAGGGAGATTTGGCTGAACATTTGAGTGGGGGCAGGGAGGGTTTGGGGTGGGGGGGTTTTCTATGCAGAGGAGGGAGGCGGGGTTGTCCTCCCTTCTGGTGTTACTGGGTAGCTGGTTGTGGGTTCCCCCCTCGCCTCTGGGGGTGTTGTGCTGGGAGCTGTGACTTCCTGGTTTTCCCCTCTCGCCCTGCGCCTCTTCCTTGCTTCTGCTGCCACGGCTCTCTCCTCCCTTGTCATGTCTCTCTGGAGGAATACATTTTTTAATTTTCCCACGTTTTTCAGGGACCTCCTCCTTGATAGGATCTTCTCTTTTGTGTTCTCGTTTGCAAACACTATCTTTATCATTCGGTCTCGGTCTTTGTTGTACCGGCCTAGCCTGAAAACCTTCTCAATGCTATGCTCAGCCCCTTCCATGTCTAGTGCCTTTAGTACTTCATTCACTGCTGCTTTGTCCTTGTCATTCCACTCTGTCCTATTAGAGCCTTCCTGCTCCTTAATACCCACAGCAACCACTGATCTGTTCCTTTCCAGCAGTTGGCTAGTGGAGCGTGCCGCCTCCTGCGAGGTGGCTGCTTTCATGGTCACCTCCATCACTGCAGTCATTACTTCAGAGTTATTTTTTTTTAGTATTTCCACAAATGTTGCTTTTATTGTGGCATTCTCATCCAGAAAACTATTACCACCTTCTCCCTGGGTGGTTTTCTGATTCTCAGCCTCGATACCATTCTCTTTGAGGGCTCTAATCTCCTCCTTTGCTGCTGTCAGCTCTTTTTTCAGGTTGCTTATTTCGTTCTTCATTTCCTGCATCATTTCTTGCATCTCACTCTTGATGTCCTCCAGAAACTGGGCGAACATTTCCTTCATCTCGTCACCTTGGCTCTTTCCTGTTCCCCTGGGACCTCTGGCTGCCATGTTTGACCCTGTTGGGATGGGGGAGGGAGAGAGAGTGAGAGAGGAAGAGAGAGAGAAAGAGAGAGAGAGAAAGGGAGTGATAAAGGGAGAGATAAATGGGTGGGTGGGGGGGGGATCCGACCCTTCCACTGAAGTGAGAAGAAAGTAGAAGGGGAGGGGGGGGAGGAGATGGAGAGAGAGGCGGGAGGGAGAGGAGAGGGAGAGAGTGGGTGAGGGAGAGAGCGGGTGAGGGAGAGAGGGGGGGAGGTGTGTGTGTGTGTGTGGGCAGAGAGGGAGGGGGAAGGAAAGAGAGGGAGGGAGAGGGGGAGGGAGGGGGAAGGAAAGAGAGGGAGGGAGAGGGGGAGGGAGGGAGGGAGAGAGAGAGAGAGAGAGAGAGAGAGAGAGAGAGAGAGAGAGAGAGAGAGAGAGAGAGAGAGAGAGAGAGAGAGAGAGAGAGAGAGAGAGAGAGAGAGAGAGCAGGAGAGAGAGAGAGCAGGAGAGAGAGAGAGCAGGAGAGAGATAGTGGGAGAGAGGGAGTGGGAGAGAGGGAGAGTGGGGAGGGGAAGAGTGTGTGTATGGGCGATGCGGGGGACTGGGGGTGGGGGGTTGGTTGATTGGTTGATTGGCTGGGGGGGGCGGAGATGGCGACTAAGTCAGGTCAGGTCAGATGGTGGGGTCAAGAGGGGGGGGGAGGGATAGTAAGGTCCTATCCCAGATGTTAATGCCTTTTCCCCTGACTGAACAATTGTGTGTGTGTGTGTGTGCACGTGTGTGTGTGTCTGTTTTAGCGTGTGCACACTTGTGTGCGTGGATACGTACGTGGGCGGGCGTGCTTGTATGTGTCAAGATATCCCTTATGTGTGTGTGTGTGTGTGTGTGTGTGTGTGTGTGTGTGTGTGTGTGTGTGTGTGTGTGTGTGTGTGTGTGTGTATGTGTGTGTGTGTGTGTGTGTGTGTGTGTGTGTGTGTGTGTGTGTGTGTGTGTGTGTGTGTGTGTGTGTGTGTGTGTGTTTCTGATTAGTTGTAGGGGGGAGTGGGAGTGGGGGGGGAGAATTTTGTCAGAGTGAGTTGGGCGTGCATGCGGAGTATGTGTATGGGGAGGTTAGGGGAAGAGATATTGGGGGAATGAGGGAGAGGCACAGAAGAGAACTATTTGTGTATGCTTAGGGGGAAGGAGGGGTTAGGAGGAGGAGTTTTTTTTTTTTCTACCACAGACGTGGCCACACATTTACAATGCTAACCAGCATATATACATTTTCTTCTGTCCTCCATGGACAGGGTTAGAGAAGTGTTAAACATATAGTTCAAGGGTTTATTGAACACTCAACCACAGAAGGTGACTCGGTGCTTTTAAAATGCTAAGCTAACCTACATACGTAAATACATAGATACACAGATTTACGTATGCCCTACATAAAGTGTTAGATGTGTCTTTTACATAGTGTCATTAATGTACATTCCCAAAGGTGAAATGTAATTCTGATCAGCTTCCATATATACTTTATACCCATACATATACATACACACACACACACATATACATACATATATACACACACACACATGCATTCACATACATGTCTCATTTACTCTGATAGGGTGAGGTAGCTGATAAAGAAGCTAGTGTGCAATTAAGCACTTAATCACTGAAGGTGATGAAGGTGCTTTTACAAGCTCAAGGAGGAGGGTGATAGATAGGAGGTCTGGTCAGTCGTCCAACAGTTGTCAACTAAGTGTCAAAGGCCACTATCTAGCCGGTTCCCATGCATGGGGGAGGGGGGGGGGTGTATCGGGAAAGATGGGGTGGGAAAGAGGGGGTGGGAAAGATGGGGTGGGAAAGAGGGGGTGGGAAAGATGGGGTGATGGGGGGTTATCCCGTGACTGGAGTGATGTTTCACATAAGTAAGAACGTCCGTATTTTTATTTACTCCATCCCTTTACTGTGTGTATGTGTTTGTTTGTGTGTGTCTGCTTGTGTATGTGTTTGTTAGTGAGTGTGCGTGTCACGAGGGTCTCCAATGTGTTACACTTCTACCCGGAATGAGCTACTTTGAGAGTCTAAATATATATGATAAACTGAACAAGATTTCTCTTATAATTGACCTCACTGTACATGAGTTAACTGACCGAAGCAGACAGTACTCACCGACCAAAACCGTCCAGCTCACACTACCAGGTGAGTTTATAATGATGTCCTTATGTCGAGGTCCTCGGTGGAGTCGTCGTCTCTCCACGTGGTTGTGTTACCATTCACTAATTTACTGTATCACTGTTCACTATAGCCCAAGTACACTTTGATACCAATATGTAAACATCGGCCTCGTGGCCCTGTGATCCCCACGTGGCTTGGAGCTGTGATTATTCAGTTTAACACAAAAGTTCTAGTGATATCACTGTGTTTTTTTTCTATGTGCGGTTATACACTTTGTGATATCCCAGATCCGTGATCATTAACCGTAAACCTAAGATGCCCGATTTTATGGACGATTATTGCGGGGCCTCAAGCCCTTGACCCTCCTACGCGGACTGCCTCGGCTTGTGTGTTCCTCATGTGTTCTCGTGTGTGTTCTCGCGTGTTCTCACGTGTTGTCACGTGTTCTCTTGTGTGTTCTCACGTGTTCTCATGTGTTCTCTTGTGTTCTCATGTGTTCTCTTGAGTTCTCACGTGTTCTCGTGTGTGTTCTCACGTGGTCTTGTGTGTGTTCTCACGTGTTCTCTTGTGTGTTCTCACGTATTCTCGTGTGTGTTCTCACGAGTTCTCGTGTGTGTTCTCACGTGGTCTTGTGTGTGTTCTCATGTGTCCTCATGTGTTCTCATGTGTTCTTGTGTGTGTTCTCGTGTGTGTTCTCACGTGTTCTCGTGTGTGTTCTTACGTGTTCTCGTGTGTATTCTCATGCGTGTTCTCATGTATGTTTATCATCCGGTTGTGTTCTGGTCGTGAACTCACTCCTATCTTGATCGGTCTTGTCTCCTAAGTATCGTGTATGTGTTTAACATGTCCTCACTGCCCTTACCTCTCTTTAACATTGTAAGAGTCTCCGTGTTTGTAGTCTCCGTGGTGTAGTGGTAAGACACTCGCCTGGCGTTCCGCGAGCGCTATGTCATGGGTTCGTATCCTGGCCGGGGAGGATTTACTGGGCGCAATTCCTTAACTGTAGCCTCTGTTTAACGCAACAGTAAAATGTGTACTTGGATGAAAAAACGATTCTTCGCGGCAGGGGATCGTATTCCAGGGACCATAGGATTAAGGACTTGTCCGAAACGCTACGCGTACTAGTGGCTGTACAAGAATGTAACAACTCTTGTATATATCTCAAAAAAAAAAAAAGTTGGTTATTTCACCCTAAACTAGTCTTGTTGTTGTTTGGTATGGAAGGCGTGCGGCCGGCGCTGCTCGGGTCGCTCTACGCCCCCCCCCTCCCTCCCCGTAACTATCTCCGTCCACCACACTGTGTTAAGGGCCATAAGCAACTACGCTTTAACAAGCGTTCTGAAGTAAAGGTAACAAGGACGTCCAATCCAATCTTACGCAGTTAATACTCAGACAAGTCACTTGAGAGGCCGGACCCAAGAACTAGACCTCACTCCAACCATTCACAAACACAGTTAATTAGGCACAAAGACATCCGCTAGGATATCTGTATTAACTATATGTAAGAACAGGTGTACTGACAAGACTATATGTAAGAACACATGTACTGACAAGACTATATGTAAGAACACGTGTACTGACAAGACTATATGTAAGAACACGTGTACTGACAAGACTATATGTAAGAACACGTGTACTGACAAGACTATATGTAAGAACACATGTACTGACAAGACTATATGTAAGAACACGTGTACTGACAAGACTATATGTAAGAACACATGTACTGACAAGACTATATGTAAGAACACATGTACTGACCAGACTATATGTAAGAACACATGTACTGAGAAGACTATATGTAAGAACACGTGTACTGACAAGACTATATGTAAGAACACGTGTACTGACAAGACTATATGTAAGAACACGTGTACTGACAAGAGGCGGCGCCACGCTCAGGTGTTAATAACTTTACCAAGCTTACCAGAGGGAACTACGGCCACACACACCAAGCTTACCAGAGGGAACTACGGCCACACACACCAAGCTTACCAGAGGGAACTACACCCACACACACCAAGCTTACCAGAGGGAACTACAGCCACACACACCAAGCTTACCAGAGGGAACTACGGCCACACACACCAAGCTTACCAGAGGGAACTACGGCCACACACACCAAGCTTACCAGAGGAAACTACGGCCACACACACCAAGCTTACCAGAGGAAACTACGGCCACACACACCAAGCTTACCAGAGGAAACTACGGCCACACACACCAAGCTTACCAGAGGAAACTACGGCCACACACACCAAGCTTACCAGAGGAAACTACGGCCACACACACCAAGCTTACCAGAGGAAACTACGGCCACACACACTAAGCTTACCAGAGGGAACTACGGCCACACACACCAAGCTTACCAGAGGAAACTACGGCCACACACACCAAGCTTACCAGAGGGAACTACACCCACACACACCAAGCTTACCAGAGGGAACTACACCCACACACACCAAGCTTACTATAGAGAACTACGGCCACACAACATCAGACTACTACCGTCACGTCAGGTATAAGTGTTGTCAGAGCGCAGTGTTAAGGTGGGTCTCACCGCGGTCACTGGCCACGCCGCACATTATCTACGGAGAGTGTATAGAAAATGGGATGATAACGTCTGCCAACTTGGGGAAAAAAGGTTACAAAACCTGCCTGTGTGTCCGTGACAGACTGTCACGGACACACATGTACCATGTGGTGGCGTAGTCGACCAGAGCGAGCATCTGGGAACACCAGCGCATTGGTTCGAGCCCCCATCAAGGCGTCTGTGGATATGTTCCTCTCCTAGTATTGTGACGCAGAAGAAGGTGGTGAGAGTGTTAGGCAACCCGTCCCCGCGCCAGACCTCAGTGTCCCCATGGTCTTGGCAGGATTTAATTTTGTGTTCACCAAGTGGTGCTGCGGGGGATGAGCTCTGGCTCTGTGGACCCGCCTCTCAACTCTCAATTAACTTATTTTTTTACTTACACACACACACACACACACACACACACACACACACACACACACACACACACACACACACACACACACGCACACACGCACACACACACACACATACACACACACACACACACAACACACATACACACACACACACACACACAACACACACACAACACACACACCCAGAAAGCAGCCCGTAGCAGCTGTCTAACTCCTAGGTACCCATTTACTGCTAAGTGAACAGGGCCATCAGGGTGAAAGAAACTCTGCCCATTTGTTTGGGCAGAGTTGGTAGAACCCGGGACCTTAGGACTACGAATCCCGAGCGCTGTCGACTCAGCCGTCAGGCCCACCATTTGAAGTTGGTTGTGAGGGAGTGTGTGTGTGATTTAGGGTAGGAGGGGGGCCTTAAACACTTCATGTTAGTTATATATATTATATACTTATATAGGTACTTGGTCATTCATCTTCCTGCAGTACATGTACAGAGCCATGAAATGTTTACCTGAATTTTGCTGAGGGTCATTCACACTCTGGTGTGAGAGTTGCAGGGCAACTCAGCAGGGCAAGATGCTGCCCTGCTGCCACAGGGCAGCATCTTAGGACCTCTTCTATTTCTTATGTATATCAATGATCTGCCTAATGTCTTTAATATTCTTAAACCTATATTGTTTGCTGATGATACTACCCTCATCTATTCAGATCCCCAACCCACATACACTAAATAATGTTGTGAATAATGAATTTAAAAAAGTTCACTTATGGATGTCTACTAACAAACTAACACTAAACATAAAAAACCTACTACATCTTATTTGGAAGCAAATCATCGAATGCAAATCAGCTACAGATAGACAACATTAACATCAGTAATAAAAATGATGGCAAGTTTCTTGGCCTATTCCTTGACAAGAGACTCAACTTCAGCACCCACATTCAACACATAACTAAGAAAGTCTCTAAGACAGTTGGTATACTCTCCAAATTAAGATATTATGTTTCTAACTCTGTTCTCCTCTCACTATATTATGCACTAATCTATCCCTATCTTACTTATGGTATCTGTGCATGGGGGTCTACCACTGCAAACCACCTTAAGCCCATCATCACCCAGCAAAAATCTGCTATCAGAATAATAACTAAATCTGCTTTCAGACAACACTCAGCTCCCTTTTTTAAATCCCTTAACATGCTAAATATTAACTCCCTCCACACATTCTCTTGTGTCAACTACATTTACAAAGCCCTGTTCTTAAATGCAAACCATGCTCTGAAACTCTCCCTGGACAGATGTAATAGGACCCATTATCACCACACCAGAAATAAATATCTCTTTGATATCCCCAGGGTCAAACTTAATCTGTGTAAACACTCTATGCAAATTAAGGAACCTAGTCTATGGAACTCACTCCCTAGTGAATTGAAAAACTGTAAAACTTTTGCTTCATTCAAAAACAAAAACAAAAATACCTAATTTCATCTTCATAGTTTCCTTCACTGAGCTTTAAATTTGCTCTGTATCTAGTGTTACCCAATCTCCCAACCTTTATGTACTTAACCCAAACAACTTTATCATTGTGTTCATTGCTGTCTTCTTTTATGTGCTAGCTATATGCTGTATTGTGCCTGCTAAGTTTTGTCAACTACCATTCAAGCTGTCATTGCAATAATTCTGAGCTACCTATGTGCTTTAATATACCTACAATTTTCTCTCATCTTTTATTTTTTTCTTGCTATGTAACTGTTATCATTTTTATAAATTTTACAAGTATTTACCTACTTAAAATTTTCTTAGATTAAGGACCTGCCCGAAACGCTGCGCGTACTAGTGGCTTTACAAGAATGTAATTACTGTGCTATGTATCCTCACAATCCCAATGTACCTTCTTGTATATATATCAATAAATAAATAAATAAATAATAAATAGTGGCCTCGACGAGGACAGGAAGCAGGCGGTTTGTCAAAGGTCCCCCATTTTGTCCTGATGATCTTCTAGCTACATTTTAATATTCAAGAGTGTTTTGATCTATACGGCTTGGACGGGTAGGCGGTTCCATAGGTTAACCCTGTAACAAGAGAGCAGTACATAGTAGTACACCATGAACATCATAACAGCATGAACAAGCCACAGGCGCGGCGCCAGTCAGGCGGCGGCAGACAATGGAAAAAGTTACACCTCTGTACAAGTTAACCAGGAGGACAGGTCAACGGTCACCGGGTCACGAGGAGGTCAGAGTTGATGCCGTCATGATAATCTTCAGGGATTAACTCCTCCACATCAAATGCAAACCCTCATGTTTAGCTAGGGAGCAGGAGATCATGGAAGAGAAACAGTAGAGTGGGTGAAGTAGGAGAGACGGTGTGAGTGGATTCAGGGAGAGAACATCATCTCCAGAACAGTGGAATATCATACGAGTAAGTACGGTTCTCTTGAACTAAAGCACCTCATTTTGCCTCAGCACTCTTTGCCTCTGGTAGGAAATAGTTAGGGAAGTGTCTAGTTAATTATTTTCAATAAAGTCATATATTGTCAAGTGTTATTAAACATGTATATAAACATTATACATGTATTATATTATACATGTATTAAACATATAGCAGTCTCCGTGGCGCAGTGGTAAGATACTCGCCTGGCGTTTCGTAAGCGCCTTGCCTTGGGTTCGAATCCTTGCCGGGGAAGATTGACCAGGTGCCAATCCTTAACTGTAGCCTCTGTTCACCCAGCAGTGAATGGGTACCTGGTTGTTAAACGATTCGCCGGGGTCGTATTCCGGGGGAATTAGGGTTAAGGACCTGCCCGAAACGCTACGCGTACTAGTGGCTTTACAAGAATGTAAACTCTTGTATGTATAAATGGTTCCTTGTCTTAGTGATATTGGGCCTATCGTCCTTTTTGCCTTAGTGACCTAGTGTCCGTAATTATCCAGAACTCCTCCCCCCGTCCGTCCCTTGTTGAGGTGTTAGTATTGGGTGTGTCCCGCCTTATTCTTGTGTACTCTATAGTTCCCAAGTGGTCAGGATTATTCGAGTGACGAGCCAGGATCCTTCAGTTGTCCCCTACACCTGTCCTGGTAGGTTTATACCATCTGCAAGCCCTACGAATCTCTCTCCGGTCACCTGTCCGGTAACTCAGGGTGGTGGCAGCGTTACTCGGTAACTCATACGAAGGCTGTGACTACGAATGTTTCTATCTTTCTATCTCACTCTCCCTCGTCCTCACTAGTTTCCCACTCTCCCTCGTCCTCACTAGTTTCCCACTCTCCCTCGTCCTCACTAGTTTCCCACTCTTCCTCGTCCTCACTAGTTTCCCACTCTCCCTCGTCCTCACTAGTTTCCCACTCTCCCTCGTCCTCACTAGTTTCCCACTCTTCCTCGTCCTCACTAGTTTCCCACTCTCCCTCGTCCTCACTAGTTTCCCACTCTTCCTCGTCCTCACTAGTTTCCCACTCTCCCTCCTCCTCACTAGTTTCCCACTCTCCCTCGTCCTCACTCGCTCTTGTTCTCCCTCCCTTGCTCTCGTTCTCGCTCTGCCTCACTCTTCCTCACTCTCTCTCTCTCTCTCTCTCTCTCTCTCTCTCTCTCTCTCTCTCTCTCTCTCTCTCTCTCTCTCTCTCTCTCTCTGTCTCTCTCTCTCTCTCTCTGTCTCTCTCTCTGTCTCTGTCTCTGTCTCTCTCTCTGTCTCTCTCTCTCTCTCTCTCTCTGTCTCTGTCTCTGTCTCTGTCTCTGTCTCTGTCTCTGTCTCTCTCTCGCTCTGTCTCTGTCTCTCTCTATGTCTCTCTCTCTGTCTCTCTCTCTCTCTCTCTCTCTCTCTCTCTCTCTCTCTCTCTCTCTCTCTCTCTCTCTCTCTCTCTATCTATCTATCTCTGTCTCTGTCTCTGTCTCTGTCTCTCTCTCTCTCTCTCTCTCTCTCTCTCTCTCTCTCTCTCTCTCTCTCTCTCTCTCTCTCTCTCTCTCTCTCTCTCTCTCTCTCTCTCGCTCTGTCTCTGTCTCTCTCTATGTCTCTCTCTCTGTCTGTCTGTCTGTCTCTCTCTCTCTCTCTCTCTCTCTCTCTCTCTCTCTCTCTCTCTCTCTCTCTCTCTCTCTCTCTCTCTCTCTCTCTCTCTCTCTCTCTCTCTGTTCTCTGTTCTCTGTTCTCTGTTCTCTGTTTACTGGTTTACGTCCTCGTATAACGGCCAGAGTGTTAACATCTTACATGATCGGTAGAGCATCCGTTATTACCATAGAAAGAGCAGAGATTGGACGGTTATTTCAGTGGCAGTAGCGGGGTGCGAGGTCGAGATATTACAACCCTGTGGGTGAAAAATCATCTGCTGTTCTCAGTCCAACATTGTGGCTTGTTGAGTCTGAACCCGTTGCTCCTTGTTTGTGTTACATCTGACCTTTTGAAGAACTTGTCTGGGTCAACAAGTGTTGAACTTTCTCCAAAGCAATTATGTCTTTCTGAAGATGAGGTCTCCATGCTGGGAGAGGAGCCACCAGAGGACCCACAACAGAAAACGAGACAGAAGGTCAAATACGCGGTACGCTACCATTTTTCTAGTACGACAATTTTAAACCTTAAGTAAAGTATACGTCAAAATGCGGTGTTCTATAAAGAGGTCAGGTTGGATATATACAGTTGAATAACTAGCTGTTAGTCTTTACTATCAGAGGTACGCTTGATTATTGCTAAGGCTTAGCTAGCGTTACTTACTGCTGCTCCCATCTCTTGTGCAACTTGCAGTTAGTGATGGACCGTGACTACAAGCTCCTTTTCTTTATCAGTATGTTGCAAGGTTAATGCCAATATTTGGCCAGTTGTGGCGTGGGTGGTAATGCCCCACAGGTAGGGTCTTGCCTTCGTCAACATTGAGAAGCATTTACCAGTCTTCTGACCGCTTGCGGAGTTCCTGCAGATCTCTTTGTAAAGCTTCAGTATACACAAACTGGCTACCTGTCCCAATGCTCTATGAATTATAAACAAATATTGGCACTCAGGTAAATTCAAGTAAAATTGCTTTAAGGATGGTCAATAAGCTTTAGTAAACACGTTAAGGTTGTGGATTATACGGTCATGATTGTGGGACACCTTGTGATGAGTTGAGCTTAGTGTCACACCAGCACCCGTCTCCCACAGGTCACTAACCTCCCATATTAACACAGGTCACTAACCTCCTACATTAACACAGGTCCTTAACCTCCCACATTAACACAGGTCCTTAACCTCCCACATTGTGGGAACCGACCTGTGAGATTTATATTTATTTAATTTATATGAATTTATATTTACGTTAATTTACATACTTCGATAGCAATTTGTATAATGATAAGTGGACTGTATTTCTGCAATAATCTCACAAATCGATCCTCTACACATTAGGGGGGTTTATATTAATTGAATTTATAGATATGCAGCCAATCAAACTACAGTATTAGACTACATACATTGAAGAGGTTCCTTATCTTATAGTACAGCAGGCCTTAGTCCACCAGGTATAACTAGGGTGTAGACACCACATTTTCCCTCTTTGAGGTAGCTTCCATCACCCTGGTAACTGATGCACAAAGCATGCTTCCTCGTCTTGACCTGTCAAAAGGGCGCTAGTTGTAAAGCCAGAATCCTATATATGACAGGTATATCAGAGAAACACTGTACATGGAACAATGAAGACCTGGCTAATTACCTTTAGTTTGAGGCTACCACGTGCTCTAACCGAGTCACCCTATATAATGACATTAATGGCCATAAATGAAAGATACATGGGTTTCGGAAGAACACTTAACTTGATTTGTTGACAGCGTATTGATAATGGTACACCTTTGGTTTCCATAACACTTCGTCCAAGTAAAATTAACAGGAGCCGTATTTGCTCCCGTGAGCCTCTGTGGTCTTGTATCAACAATGGCTGCCCCTCCTTCCTCACTCACGCCTGGCTTACATTGTCCAGATGACAGAAAGTGATAGAAGGGTCACATTTACTCTACTTTAATTCTGATAATTAAGTTAATTTATATGAGATGTTTTATGATGGTAAGTCCAAAGACTAATGTATTTAAGAATAATTCCCACCATAATAGGTGGTGAATATAATAGTATGTGGTGATGATATCCCGTTTTCTATAGACGGTAATTCCACTACAAGTCACGTTTTCTATGGGTAACTTGTTTATACAATACAGCTATTATCTGTCTGTATGATATTAAATGGTGTCGGATTTTCCGACACACATTAACACAGGTCCTTAACCTCCCACATTAACACAGGTCCTTAACCTCCCACATTAACACAGGTCCTTAACCTCCCACATTAACACAGGTCCTTAACCTCCCACATTAACACAGGTCCTTAACCTCCCACATTAACACAGGTCCTTAACCTCCCACATTAACACAGGTCCTTAACCTCCCACATTAACACAGGTCCTTAACCTCCCACATTAACACAGGTCCTTAACCTCCCACATTAACACAGGTCCTTAACCTCCCACATTAACACAGGTCCTTAACCTCCCACATTAACACAGGTCCTTAACCTCCCACATTAACACAGGTCCTTAACCTCCCACATTAACACAGGTCCTTAACCTCCCACATTAACACAGGTCCTTAACCTCCCACATTAACACAGGTCACTAACCTCCCACATTAACACAGGTCCTTAACCTCCCACATTAACACAAGGTTAATAGGACATGGTACTGTGTGAGTAGATAACACATGACACAGATAGTGCCACAGTATGACACACTGGCACAGATAGTGCCACAATATGACACACTGGCACAGATAGTGTCACAGTATGACACACTGGCACAGATAGTGCCACAATATGACACACTGGCACAGATAGTGCCGCAGTATGACACACTGGCACAGATAGTGCCACAATATGACACACTGGCACAGATAGTGCCACAATATGACACACTGGCACAGATAGTGCCACAATATGACACACTGGCACAGATAGTGCCACAGTATGACACACTGGCACAGATAGTGCCACAATATGACACACTGGCACAGATAGTGCCACAATATGACACACTGGCACAGATAGTGCCACAGTATGACACACTGGCACAGATAGTGCCACAGTATGACACACTGGCACAGATAGTGCCACAATATGACACACTGGCACAGATAGTGCCACAGTATGACACACTGGCACAGATAGTGCCACAGTATGACACACTGGCACAGATAGTGCCACAATATGACACACTGGCACAGATAGTGCCGCAGTATGACACACTGGCACAGATAGTGCCACAATATGACACACTGGCACAGATAGTGCCGCAGTATGACACACTGGCACAGATAGTGCCGCAGTATGACACACTGGCACAGATAGTGCCACAATATGACACACTGGCACAGATAGTGCCACAATATGACACACTGGCACAGATAGTGCCACAGTATGACACACTGGCACAGATAGTGCCACAGTATGACACACTGGCACAGATAGTGCCACAATATGACACACTGGCACAGATAGTGCCACAATATGACACACTGGCACAGATAGTGCCACAGTATGACACACTGGCACAGATAGTGCCACATTATGACACACTGGCACAGATAGTGCCACAATATGACACACTGGCACAGATAGTGCCACAATATGACACACTGGCACAGATAGTGCCACAGTATGACACACTGGCACAGATAGTGCCACAATATGACACACTGGCACAGATAGTGCCACAATATGACACACTGGCACAGATAGTGCCACAATATGACACACTGGCACAGATAGTGCCACAATATGACACACTGGCACAGATAGTGCCACAATATGACACACTGGTACAGATAGTGCCACAATATGACACACTGGCACAGATAGTGCCACAATATGACACACTGGCACAGATATTGCCACAGTATGACACACTGGCACATATAGTGCCACAATATGACACACTGGCACAGATAGTGCCACAATATGACACACTGGCACAGATAGTGCCACAGTATGACACACTGGCACAGATAGTGCCACAATATGACACACTGGCACAGATATTGCCACAATATGACACACTGGCACAGATAGTGCCGCAGAATGACACACTGGCACAGATAGTGCTACAGTATGACACACTGGCACAGATAGTGCCACAATATGACACACTGGCACAGATAGTGCCGCAGTATGACACACTGGCACAGATAGTGCTACAGTATGACACACTGGCACAGATAGTGCCGCAGTATGACACACTGGTACAGATAGTGCCGCAGTATGACACACTGGCACAGATAGTGTCACAATATGACACACTGGCACATATGGTGCTACAGTATGACACACCGGCACATATAGTGCCACTGTATGACACACCGGCACATATAGGGCCACAATATGACACACTGGCACAGATAGGGCCACAATATGACACACTGGCACGGATAGTGCTACAGTATGACACTAACACACATAGTGCCACATTATGACACACTGGCACATATAGTGCCACAATATGACACACTGGCACAGATAGTGCCACAATATGACACACTGGCACAGATAGTGCCACAGTATGACACACTGGCACAGATAGTGCCACAATATGACACACTGGCACAGATATTGCCACAATATGACACACTGGCACAGATAGTGCCACAGTATGACACACTGGTACAGATAGTGCCGCAGTATGACACACTGGTACAGATAGTGCCACAGTATGACACACTGGTACAGATAGTGCCGCAGTATGACACACTGGCACAGATAGTGCCGCAGTATGACACACTGGTACAGATAGTGCCGCAGTATGACACACTGGCACAGATAGCGCCGCAGTATGACACACTGGTACAGATAGCGCCGCAGTATGACACACTGGTACAGATAGCGCCGCATTATGACACACTGGTACAGATAGTGCCGCAGTATGACACACTGGCACAGATAGCGCCGCAGTATAACACACTGGTACAGATAGCGCCGCAGTATGACACACTGGTACAGATAGCGCCGCAGTATGACACACTGGTACAGATAGTGCCGCAGTATGACACACTAGCACAGATAGCGCCGCAGTATGACACACTGGTACAGATAGCGCCGCAGTATGACACACTGGTACAGATAGTGCCGCAGTATGACACACTGGTACAGATAGTGCCGCAGTATGACACACTGGTACAGATAGCGCCGCAGTATGACACACTGGTACAGATAGTGCCGCAGTATGACACACTGGTACAGATAGTGCCGCAGTATGACACACTGGTACAGATAGCGCCGCAGTATGACACACTGGTACAGATAGCGCCGCAGTATGACACACTGGTACAGATAGTGCCACAGTATGACACACATTTCTCATATTGTCCCTAAGTCTTCACTCAAGTGTTAGCTTAGGAATATTTGATTGCACATACGACAACAGATCACTCATGTTGTAAT
The DNA here is from genome assembly GCF_040958095.1 of Procambarus clarkii. Lineage (NCBI taxonomy): Eukaryota > Metazoa > Arthropoda > Malacostraca > Decapoda > Cambaridae > Procambarus > Procambarus clarkii. The sequence continues at coordinate 15,593,008 of NC_091241.1, read as the reverse complement.
TGTGTTCACGACGCAATTCTACATCGAACGAAGTAGCAGTAGATCGATTCGGTAATGGCATTTCCAATTGATTTAGAACTTTGTTCGCGATTTCTAAGCACAAATCCTCAATCATTATCATCGCTTTGTTGTAGATTTTTGCTGTGTAATCCATGTTCATATTTGATTTTTCCCTCGTATTCGACGGATAATATCTTCAGCCATGTGCGATTTATATTTCTCCCATAACTCTGTTGGAGATGAAGGAGAGCAGGCGGTCAATATGACTGCAAACAATGCACGAATTTAATTTGGATGTGACGTGTTGGACGCGTAATTAATGCATACATTCCAGTGTTGGTCGTTCTTCAACAAATTCCGAGCTTGACATGCACTACGGAAAGTGGCATTTGTGCCACAGTATGACACACTAGCACAGATAGTGCCACAGTATGACACACTAGCACAGATAGTGCCACAGTATGACACACTAGCACAGATAGTGCCACAGTATGACACACTAGCACAGATAGTGCCACAGTATGACACACTGGCACATATGGTGCTACAGTATGACACACTGGCACATATGGTGCTACAGTATGAAACACTGGCACATATAGTGCCAGTGTTTCATACACCGTTGACAAATCTCAATGGCTGGAAAGACGTTGGACCGAGCACATTTACCAACAGCGTGCGAAGAAAGAAGCATTCATCTTGATTGGGATGCACGATGTACAGTCTGCCTATCGTAGTTAATTTGAATATGCCAAGTTGTCCGTCGGCTCCGTCTCCTCGTTTGCGTTGTTCAAATTATATTCTACTGGTATCCCTTGTGTAATACATAGACACTCCCGGATACAGCAGTGTTTTAGCAAACACGTCATTCTGACAAATCGTTAAGAAAGCAGTTAACGTCGTAGCCGGTGGATTCATGGTTGTTGTACAGTTGCAGCTGTGAAATAAACGTATTGTTCATTTTCTTGTTTTCAAAACAAAAACATAAAATACTTATGATATATTTAAATTCAAACGCAGATCAATCGACACAGCTCAGTTTCACCACCAATTGCACTAAAAAATAAGAACAGTTTAAAAAACGAAAAGAAAAGCAATGAAAAAAGAAACAAATAAGCAATACTCACGAAATGAACGGTATGGTAAACAACACAGCTCACTTCCAACGCAACGTCACACTATATAATTAAATCAAAATGAAAGTAAATAAAAATCTATGAAAATTCAATTTATCAATGCGATCAGAAACATTGAAATGGAATCGTAACATATTTTGTATATTATGTGTTGCTCTTACGTGCAACAGATGGCGCAGTTTAAAAAAAAAAACGCATCTGTTACAGGTGTGGCATCTAAATAGAACGTATATAAAAACACGCAGGTATTCGAATGGAACGTTGTGTCAAAATTTCAAAGCAATCGGTAAAGAGGTTTCGAAGATTTCCCTCACATGAAAAACACCCGAAAAACACAAGAGTTTCAAAAAAAGAGAAGTATGTTGACCAGACCACACACTAGAAATTGAAGGGACGACGACGTTTCGGTCCGTCCTGGACCATTCTCAAGTCGATTGAGAGTCAAGTTTAGTATGTATATAAAAACCCGTTCGGATGCGAAAGGAACTTTGTGTGAAAATTTCAAGGCAATCGGTGAAGAACTTTCGGAGATTAGCGATTTTCAACAAATAAACATTTCCATTTTTATTTATATATATATATATATATATATATATATATATATGTTGTACCTAGTAGCCAGAACGTCGTACTCGGCCTACTATGCAAGGCCCGATTTGCCTAATAAGCCAAGTTTTCCCGAATTAATATATTTTCTCTAATTTTTTTCTCATGAAATGATAAAACTACCCATTTCATTATGAATGAGGTCAATTTTTTTTATTGGAGTTAAAATTAACGTAGATATATGACCGAACCTAACCAACCCAACCTAACCTATCTTTATAGGTTAGGTTAGGTTAGGTAACCGAAAAAGTTAGGTTAGGTTAGGTAGTCGAAAAACAATTAATTCATGAAAACTTGGCTTATTAGGCAAATCGGGCCTTGCATAGTAGGCTGACAAGTGCGTTCTGGCTACTAGGTACGACATGTATATATATATATATATATATATATATATATATATATATATATATATATATATATATATATATATATATATATATATATATATATATATATATATATATATATACACATTAGTGGAGGCCGTACCCATGAGCAGCACGACATGGCCTGCACACCGACGCTCCCTGCTCTGCCAAGGCCGACACTCTGTGGTCTCAACTGACTGTCTCCACCGGCAGGAGGAAATGCAAAAGATGACAACTACTGCTTCCTCCACCACCATACCTCGACCCGCAAACCCACTCCCGTCGGAATTACCGGTCTTACCCGGGGACACACATGTGATTCCGCCAGACACCGGAATTTCGTAAGAATTCGGAATTCCGCCGGGGACGAGGCCACTAGAGACAGTGACCCTGGGGCACTCCTGACCCCGACGAGGCCACTAGAGACAGTCACCCTGGGGCACTCCTGACCCCGACGAGGCCACTAGAGACAGTGACCCTGGAGCACTCCTGTCCCCGACGAGGCCACTAGAGACAGTGGCCCTAGGGCACTCCTGACCCCGACGAGGCCACTAGAGACAGTCACCCTGGGGCACTCCTGACCCCGACGAGGCCACTAGAGACAGTCACCCTGGGGCACTCCTGACCCCGACGAGGCCACTAGAGACAGTGACCCTGGGGCACTCCTGTCCCCGACGAGGCCACTAGAGACAGTGACCCTGGGGCACTCCTGTCCCCGACGAGGCCACTAGAGACAGTGGCCCTGGGGCACTCCTGACCCCGACGAGGCCACTAGAGACAGTCACCCTGGGGCACTCCTGACCCCGACGAGGCCACTAGAGACAGTCACCCTAGGGCACTCCTGACCCCGACGAGGCCACTAGAGACAGTGGCCCTGGGGCACTCCTGTCCCCGACGAGGCCACTAGAGACAGTGACCCTGGGGCACTCCTGTCCCCGACGAGGCCACTAGAGACAGTGACCCTGGGGCACTCCTGTCCCCGACGAGGCTACTAGAGACAGTCACCCTGGGGCACTCCTGTCCCCGACGAGGCCACTAGAGACAGTGACCCTGGGGCACTCCTGTCCCCGACGAGGCCACTAGAGACAGTGACCCTGGGGCACTCCTGTCCCCGACGAGGCTACTAGAGACAGTGACCCTGGGGCACTCCTGTCCCCGACGAGGCCACTAGAGACAGTGACCCTGGGGCACTCCTGTCCCCGACGAGGCTACTAGAGACAGTGACCCTGGGGGCACTCCTGTCCCCGACGAGGCTACTAGAGACAGTGACCCTGGGGCACTCCTGTCCCCGACGAGGCCACTAGAGACAGTGGTCGATATGCATGTACATATAAATGATCATATTTCAATAACAACATTGCAGACAGCTGGCTACTCATGGTACTACAACCCATCGTATGTAAGGACCACTCTGAGGACCTACTCACCGGGGTCGTCGACCCTGGGGTCCGCATCAGTTGACATTGTCGTGCTCTCGGGTGGGAAGTAATCCCCCTCCACCCCCCTAACCTTCCGGAAGATGAGGGAAGGGAAATTTTCCTTCTTTTGTAAGGGAACTTCACGGGAGAGTTGGTATTTGTTTTGCTAATACGCGCACTGATAACCCTCGAACGTCACGTGTTTATAGCTGGCAGTGTTGAGCACTGATAACCCTGGACGCCCCGTGTTTATAGCTGGCAGTGTTGAGCACTGATAACCCTGGACGCCCCGTGTTTATAGCTGGCAGTGTTGAGCACTGATAACCCTGGACGCCCTGTGTTTATAGCTGGCAGTGTTGAGCACTGATAACCCTGGACGCCACGTGTTTATAGCTGGCAGTGTTGAGCACTGATATCCCTGGACGCCACGTGTTTATAGCTGGCAGTGTTGAGCACTGATAACCCTGGACGCCACGTGTTTATAGCTGGCAGTGTTGAGCACTGATAACCCTGGACGCCACGTGTTTATAGCTGGCAGTGTTGAGCACTGATAACCCTGGACGCCCCGTGTTTATAGCTGGCAGTGTTGAGCACTGATAACCCTGGACGCCCCGTGTTTATAGCTGGCAGTGTTGAGCACTGATAACCCTGGACGCCCCGTGTTTATAGCTGGCAGTGTTGAGCACTGATAACCCTGGACGCCACGTGTTTATAGCTGGCAGTGTTGAGCACTGATAACCCTGGACGCCCCGTGTTTATAGCTGGCAGTGTTGAGCACTGATAACCCCGTGACGGCAGAGTTATGACGGAAGAGTTATAACGGCAGAGTTATAACAGCAGAGTTATAACGGCAGAGTTATAACGGAAGAGTTATAACGGCAGAATTATAACGGGAGAGTTAAAACAGCAGAGTTATAACGGCAGAGTTATAACGGAAGAGTTATAACGGCAGAGTTATAACGGCAGAGTTATAACAGCAGAGTTATAACGGCAGAGTTATAACAGCAGAGTTATAACGGCAGAGTTATAACGGGAGAGTTATAACGGCAGAATTATAACGGGAGAGTTAAAACAGCAGAGTTATAACGGCAGAGTTATAACGGAAGAGTTATAACGGCAGAGTTATAACGGCAGAGTTATAACAGCAGAGTTATAACGGCAGAGTTATAACAGCAGAGTTATAACGGCAGAGTTATAACGGGAGAGTTATAACGGCAGAATTATAACGGGAGAGTTAAAACAGCAGAGTTATAACGGCAGAGTTATAACGGAAGAGTTATAACGGCAGAGTTATAACGGCAGAGTTATAACAACAGAGTCATAACGGCAGAGTTATAACGGAAGAGTTATAACGGCAGAGTTATAACGGAAGAGTTATAACGGAAGAGTTATAACGGCAGAGTTATAACGGCAGAGTTATAACAGCAGAGTTATTACGGCAGAGTTATAACAACAGAGTCATAACGGTAGAGTTATAACGGAAGAGTTATAACGGCACAGTTATAACGGCAGAGTTATAACGGCAGAGTTATAACAGCAGAGTTATAACGGCAGAGTTATGACGGCAGAGTTATAACGGCAGAATTATAACGGGAGAGTTAAAACAGCAGAGTTATAACGGCAGAGTTATAACAACAGAGTCATAACGGCAGAGTTATAACGGGAGAGTTAAAACAGCAGAGTTATAACGGCAGAGTTATAACAGCAGAGTTATAACGGCAGAGTTATAACGGCAGAATTATAACGGCAGAATTATAACGGGAGAGTTAAAACAGCAGAGTTATAACGGCAGAGTTCTAACAACAGAGTCATAACGGCAGAGTTATAACAGCAGAGTTTTAACGGCAGAGGAGTTATAATGGCAGAGTTATAACAGCAGAGTTATAATGGCAGAGTTATAACGACAGTTATAACTCTGTCTATAAAATACTCGTGTTTTTTATGCTAACTCAGCTCTTGACAAAAATGAGTTTCCAATTGGACTCTTCATTGACCTGAGAAAGGCCTTTGATACTGTTAATCATGACTACCTCTTAAGTAAACTCCATCATTATGGAATCCGAGGCCATGCACTGGACTATATCCAATCCTATCTTAGTGATAGACACCAATGTGTAGCCATCAATAATATAATCTCTCCCATTCTACCAATAACCGTTGGAGTGCCACAGGGCAGCATCTTGGGACCTCTTCTTTTTCTTATATACATTAATGATCTGCCTAATGTCTCTAACATTCTGAAACCTATTTTGTTTGCTGATGATACTACCCTCATCTTCTCCCACCCCAACCCACATACACTAAATGGTGTTGTTAATAATGAACTAAAAAAAGTCCACTTATGGATGTCAACCAACAAACTAACACTTAACATAGAAAAGACCTACTACATCCTATTCGGAAGCAAATCTACAAATGCAATTCAGCTTCAGATTGACAATGTAAACATTAGCAATAAAAATGATGGAAAGTTTCTTGGCATATTCCTAGACAAGAGACTCAACTTCAGTACCCACATACAACACATAACTAAGAAAGTCTCTAAAACAGTTGGTATACTCTCCAAAATCAGATATTATGTTCCTAACTCTGCTCTCATCTCTCTATATTATGCACTAATCTATCCCTATCTCAACTATGGTATCTGTGCATGGGGTTCAACCACTGCAAACCACCTCAAGTCCATCATCACCCAGCAAAAATCTGCTATCAGAATAATATCAAATTCTGCTTTCAGACAACACACAGCCCCCTTGTTTAACTCCCTAAACATGCTAAACATAATCTCACTCCACAAATTCTCTTGTGTCAACTACATTTACAAAACCCTGTTCTTAAATGCAAATCCTTGTCTGAAACTCTTCTTGGACAGATGTAATAGGACCCATTATCACCACACCAGAAATAAATATCTCTTTGATATCCCCAGAGTTAAACTTAATCTGTGTAAACACTCTATGCAAATAAAGGGACCCAGTTTATGGAACTCACTCCCTACTGAATTGAAAAGCTGTCCAACTTTTACATCATTCAAAATTAATACTAAAAAGTACCTAATTTCATCTTCATAGTTTTTTACCTTTTGATTTAAAACTGCACTGTATCTATTGCTACCCAATCTCCCAATCTTTATGTTCCCAATTTGTACATCTTTACCATTGTGATCATTGCTGTTTTCTTATATGTGCTGCCAATCTGCTGTATGGTGTTTATAAATCTTGTTTATCTGTATCTTTTGCTACCCAGTCTCCCAATCTTTATGTACCCAATCTGAACATCTTTACCATTGTGATCATTGCTGTCTTATATGTGCTGTCAATCTGCTGTATGGTGTCTATTAACCTTGTTTAAATTACTAATCAAGCTGTCAATGTAATCAATCAGAGCTTTAATATAACAATGAGCTTTAATATACTTACTTATCTCTCTCATCTCATTTTTCTCTTGTAATGCATCTTTATCATTTATCAATTCTAATTGAAATTACCTACTTAAAATTATCTGCTAGATTAAGGACCTGCCTGAAACGCTGCGCGTACTAGTGGCTTTACAAGAATGTAAATACTGTACTATCCAATGTATTCTCTCAAACCCAATGTACCTTCTTGTATATATATATATATATATATATATATAAATAACTTCCATGAATTCAAACTTGTGATCGCCCAGTTTTCCCCCGCTTGTGTTTGTCTCCATGAGCCGATGCTTGGTGCTTGTTCTGGTCGCCTCCATGTTTATTCCTTCCTATCTTCCCCTCCAGATCTTGCTGAGGCCCATGCCTCTACTGCTCTCTTGATCCGTCTTGATATTCTCTTCGTCTACGTACTTTTTCAGTCGCTCATTTAGTGTTCTGCAGCCCATATCTTTGTGAGTAAATGATATACAGTCTGTTCCATAAGAATGTCCCACTTAATCTTCCTGATCTTCAACACCTGTTGGACTCCTTACCAGAGCTTGTGCTCTTTTGTGTGACTTTAACTGTCAGCATACTCTCTGGGGTGATGTTCTGACACACTCCCAGGGCCGCCTTCTTGAGCCTTTTGTCTTCTCTTCTTCTGTTTCTTATGAATTCTGGAGCCCACTCACGTTGACTCCCGCACTCGCCCCCTCTCCTGTCTTGACCTTTCTCTCTCGGCTCGGCTACAAGTACCTCTGGGAGTTTGTAACATCTGCTGATGTACACTTGACTAAATGTAAACTCTGTCAGCAGAACTATTCGCATACTTTGCGTCATTATATAATGGAATGTGAAAAAATCGTGGAATTTAGAGATAAAACCATCAATGGTGTCCAAGAAATGTGTAAGTACTTCATTCATAATGATGTGCTCCCCGAAATCTTAGCGAAGTATCCAAAATTCGCTTACTGTAGGTAATGCATGCACATGACTGTAAAGCTGCCGTCCAGTTGGGTAGGTGTGTAGCACATGACTGTAAAGCTGCCGCCCAGTTGGGTGGGTGTGTAGCACATGACTGTAAAGCTGCCGCCCAGTTGGGTGGGTGTGGAGCACATGACTGTAAAGCTGCCGCCCAGTTGGGTGGGTGTGTAGCACATGACTGTAAAGCTGCCCCCCAGTTGGGTGGGTATGGAGCACATGACTGTAAAGCTGCCGCCCAGTTGGGTGGGTATGGAGCACATGACTGTAAAACTGCCGCCCAGTTGGGTGGGTGTGGAGCACATGACTGTAAAGCTGCCGCCCAGTTGGGTGGGTATGGAGCACATGACTGTAAAGCTGCCGCCCAGTTGGGTGGGAGTGGAGCACATGACTAAAGCTGCCGCCCAGTTGGGTGGGTATGGAGCACATGACTGTAAAGCTGCCGCCCAGTTGGGTGGGAGTGGAGCACATGACTAAAGCTGCCGCCCAGTTGGGTGGGTGTGGAGCACATGACTGTAAAGCTGCCGTCCAGTTGGGTGGATGTGGAGCAAGACTAGTAACTGTGTGACTCACCATAGATGTAAATCTATGTAAATCATAGATCTATATATCAATCCATTAATGTAACATCACTTGTATGTATGTACCTTACCTGAATAAACATATTTATATTTATTTATTTATTTATAAAGTGCCTTGTATAGTGACTGTTGTGACCCTCTTGTTGATCACTTGTAACACAAAAGATTATTGATGTGTGTACTTGTGTGGGTGATTAAATATGTATGTGTATGTATATATGTATACGTATGTATATGTACATGTATGCATGAGTATGAGTACATGTATATATATCATTAATAATTTTGCAACTAGCATCAAAAGATTGTTATTTGCTTAGCTGAACGAACTAGAGGGTTCAGTTCCTGAACCGATTATGTGCCTCTGTAATCCTTTACACCACCGCCCACGGGATGGGTATGAGGTGCATTGACAAAACTTTCTATATTCTGTGCTCGGGCTGTCCGCTGTAAGCGTGCAGCCTGGAAGAGACACCGTCGCTCTAAGATGCCAGTTTCTTTTGTTTCGGAGGGTAGGTGCAGTGGCCCGAGGACCATCCCTATAGCTAAACGTCAGGGTTGGAGATCTTTCGTCTCTTCTGCTGTTATAACTCTCCTCTGCAGTTATAACTCTGCTGTTATAACTCTGCTGTTATAACTCTGCAGTTATAACTCTGCAGTTATAACTCTCCTCTGCAGTTATAACTCTGCTGTTATAACTCTGCTGTTATAACTCTGCTGTTATAACTCTGCAGTTATAACTCTGCTGTTATAACTCTGCAGTTATAACTCTCCTCTGCAGTTATAACTCTGCTGTTATAACTCTGCAGTTATAACTCTGCTGTTATAACTCTGCAGTTATAACTCTGCTGTTATAACTCTGCAGTTATAGCTCTGCTGTTATAACTCTTCAGTTATAACACTCCTCTGCCATTATAACTCTGCTGTTATAACTCTGCCATTATAACTCTGCTGTTATAACTCTGCCATTATAACTCTGCAGTTATAACTCTGCTGTTATAACTATGCCGTTATAACTCTGCTCTTATAATTCTGCTGTTATAACTCTGTTCTTATATATCTGCCTTTATAACTCTGCTGTTATAACTCTGCCATTATAACTGTTCTGTTATAATTATGCCGTTATAACTGTTGTTATAACTCTAATGTTGTAACTGCTGTTATAACTCTGCTGTTATAACTCTGCATTTATTACTCTCCTATGCCATTAAAACTCTGCAGTTGTAACTCGGCAGCTATAACTGCTGTTATAACTCGGTTGTTATAACTGCAGTTATAACTCTGCCATTATAACTCTGCTGTAATAACAATACCATTATATCTCTGCCATTATAACTCTGTTGTTATAACTCTGCCGTTATAACTTTGCCGTTATAACTTTGCTGATATAACTCTCTCCCTGCTGTTATAACTCTGCAGTTATAAATCTGCTGTTAGAATTTTCCTCTGCTGTTTTAACTGCTGATATTACGCCGTTATGACTATATAGTTATAACTCTGCCGTTATGACTATATAGTTATAACTCTGCCATAATAACTCTGCTGTTATAACTCTACTGTTATAATTCCGCAGTTATAACTCTGCAATGTAACTATATAGTTATAACTCTGCCGTAATAACTCTGCCATTATAAATCTGGTGTTATAACTCTGCTGTTATAACTGCAGTTAAAATTCTGCTGTAATAACTCTGCTGTTATAACTCTGGGGTTATGACTCTTCTCATATAACTCTCCTCTGCTGTTATAACTCTTCAGTTATACTGCTGTTTTAACTCTACTGTTATAACTCTGCCGATATAATTCTCCTGTGCCGTTATAACTCTGCAGTTACAAGTCTGCTGATATAACTCTGTCAATTATAACTCTGCTTTTTTAACAATGCCGTTATATCTCTGCCGTTATAACTACTGTTATGACTGCTGTTATAACTTTTTTCTGCTGTTATAACTCTACTGGTATAACTCTGCAGTTATATCTCTGCCAATATAACACTGCTGTTATATCAATGCTGTTATATATCTGCTATTATAACTATTCCGTTATAACTCTGCCATTATAACTGCTGATATAACTCTCTCCCTGCTGTTTAACTCTGCAGAAATAGTCTGCTGTTATAACTCTGCCGTCATAACTCTGGCGTTATAACTCTGCCGATATATTTCTATCGTTATAATTTTGCCATCATAACTATCTCGTTATAACCCTGCTGTTATAACCCTGCCGTTATAACTCTGCAGTTATAACTATGCTGTTATAACTTTGACGTTATTATTATGCTGTTATAACTATGCTGTTATTATTATGCTGTTATAACTATGCTGTTATAACTCTGCCGTTTAACAGTTCTCTGCCATTATAACTCTGCCGTTATAACTCTCCTCTGCTGTTATAATTCTGCAGTTATAACTGCCATTATAACTCTGCTGTTATAACTTTGTCGTTATATTTCTGCCATTATAACTCTGCTGTTATAGCTCTGCTGTTATAACTCTGCGGCTATAACTTTGCCATTATAATGCAGCTGTTATACCTTATAACTAATAACCATTATAACTTATAACTCTACCATTATAACTCCCCTCTGCCATTACAACTCTCCCATCTAAGTTATAACTGTAGAGTTATAACTCTGCTGTTATAACTGCCGTTATAACTCTGGTGTTATGACTCTGCTGTTATAACTCTGTCGAACAGACAGAGAAAAATTCCCGTTTTGAATGAACAGCATGTAAAAGTTTATGAATGCGTCTGTGGGGTCGACCGCTGGATGTAATGGACTTGGGCCGAGGACGGGTTGGCGAAGGTGTTTATGAGCTCTGAAGCACTGCCAGGGTGTCCATGAGCTCTGAAGCACTGCCAGGGTGTCCATGAGCTCTGAAGCACTGCCAGGGTGTCCATGAGCTCTGAAGCACTGCCAGGGTGTTTATGAGCTCTGAAGCACTGCCAGGGGGGTGTATATGAGTAGTAGGGATGACACGCCAGCGGCTCCTTTTTTTTTTTCAGGCCGGAGGACCCCTGTGAGGATGACACGCCAGCGGCTCCTTTTTTTTCAGGCCGGAGGACCCCTGTGAGGATGACACGCCAGCGGCCTTTTTTTTTTCAGGCCGGAGGACCCCTGTGGACTGTAAGCGCCACAGGCAATTTTTTTTTTTTCTGGAAATTCGTGTGTAGCGCTTTAGGGTTTTCAGGTGAATTTGGGGAGTCACAGATTTGGAATTAGGGAATTCTTATAATGAAAAATAATGTCATATGAGTTTGTTAAAGTTCTTATGAGAAAAATAATTTCCAAGACATAGAAGTTTGTTAAGGCCTTATGGGACAAATTCAAGTAATGTATGTAGCTCTTTAGGGCTTCCAGGAGAACTCTACGGACATGTTTTACATGTTTTCAACTTACAAAATCCGTCTGTGTAAGCCATAGTTTTCATGTAAATTTAGAAATTCGTGTTTGTGAGCCAGGGTTTTCAGGGTTTCGTACATCACACCCCCCTCCCTCCCCCCTTACCTCGCAATCTCTCGCGTCACCTTTATTTACTTTACGCCCGGCCAGCCAGCCGGCTCGTATCTTATCTTATCTTCTCCATAATATCTGGACCGTCCCTCCTCTCTCTCTCTCTCTCTCCTTTCATTCAGTTCAGTTCAACTATTTTCCAACATCGTATGTTTGCTCCTTTTCATTAAGCAAGTCAGTTTTACACAAATAAATCATGTTAGTAAGCATGTTCTAGCTCACGTTCCCCCACCTTAGTCCCCTGTCGTATAATGAATACTATCATTCCAATCCCTCTAAAATTTAAAAATAATCATATTTCAAATGTAGTTCAATACAGTAATTTAGTTACCAAGCTCCAGCGCTTGTCCTCCGCCTTAGCTCTCTCTCGTATCTTCGTTAGTAACAGTCCAATTTCCCTGAAATTTTTACCCTCTGTATTTCAGGCTCCGTAAATAAGATCAAAACAGTTATCGAGCTCCAGCGCTTGTCCCCCACCTTAGTTCGTTTATACAAGATCGTTAGTAACAGTCCAATTTCCCTGAAATTTTTACCCTCTGTATTTCAGACACCGTAAATAAAATCAAGTCAGTTATCGAGCTCCAGCTCTCGTCCCCACCTTAGTTCTCCTTCGTATCTTTGTAAATAACCCATCAATTTCCCTGAAATTTTTACCCTCTGTATTTCAGACATAGTAAATATGAAGTAAACAATTATAAAACTCTAGCTCTTGTCCTCTGTCCAAGTTCACTCCGGTAAATTCAGTACTCTCAGTCCAAATCCCCCTGAGATTTAAACACCCAACTACATTTTCAGACATAGTAAATAAAACCCAGTTCAGTTATCAAGTTTCAACTCTTGTGCCCCAGCTTAGTTCATTTTGTACAAGTTCTTTATTTCCAACTAAATCATCCTAAGATTTAAGATCACCTTATTTTCTAACGTAGTAAAATTAATCAGGGCATTAACCAAGCTCCATTCCCTCAGCCTTAGATCATCAGACATAAATATTTTCGATCAAGTCCGTCTCCAGCTTAACTCTTACCCTTTCCCTCCCTTACCTTCTCATCCCCAACGTACCCAAACCTTCAATAATCGTACTGTATTTGCATATTTTCTCTATATTCAGCTGTGTTCTTCGTATTCTCATCCGTGTTCACTCCATGTTCTTCAAATGTTCACAGTCCCATTCAGTTCATATTTTCACAAGTATCTCCATTTTTTCTGTAATCTTTCTCTTAGTCTCATTATGTTCTCTACAAATTCTAGTCATATTTTCTATGTTTTCATATGTTCTCTGTATAACTTTTATACTCAATATTCATGCTAACTTCCATATTTTGTGTTCTTTGTCAATATTCATGTTCCTCTACAAGTTCATGTTCCTCACAAGATCACTTCGTTTTTCACCTTCACTTACATGTTTTCTACATTCTTTTGTCATATTCTCCATGTTCTTCACAAGTCCATTGTTCATTCTTTGTAATCCCTATTCTCCTTATCATGTTTTCATGTTCTCTGTAAGTTCATATTCCCAGCATGTTCACTGTATTCATCAACTTTTCTTACATGTGTTCTTTGCCATGTTCCCCATATGTTCTCTGGGTTTTTCCCCTTACATGTTATTTAACGTTCCTTAACTAAAAAAATCTTTCGCCAATCAACTAAAAACATAGTCACTTTCGTCATTTCTCAACTAAACCTATTATCCAGTCAACTAAAAATAGTCAGAAATAGCCTCGTTCAACACTGTTCTTAACTAAAACAACCTTTCTCTTAGCTGAAAATTGTCAAAGGAAACTTCTTTCAGCACTTTCTTAACAGCCGCTATGTTTCATCAGGAAAAAATTGTCAAAGGAAACTTTCCAAAACTGTTCGTAACTAGCTTTTATCCATCGTCAATCAACTAAATAATAACTTTCATCATTTCTTAACTAAACTTATTCCCCAGTCATCAGAAAATAGCCGTGTTCTTCATGTTTCATTGTCATTTCATAACTAAAATTATCCATCAATCAACAGAAAAAGTCATATTCATCATTTCGTAACAGCCATTATGTTTTCGTCAAGAAAGAAAATATAGTCAAACATATCTATCATCGTCGTTCTTAACTGACATTTATACTTTGTGGAGCACTAAAAAGTAGTCAAATGTAACTTTTTCAACACTTTCGTAACTAAAATTATATGTCGCTAAGTAAGAAAAATTGTCAAAGGAATCTTTCCAGCACTGTTCTTAACTAAACTTATTCCCCAGTCATCAGAAAATAACCGTGTTCTTCATGTTTCATTGTCATTTCATAACTAAAATTATCCATCAATCAACAGAAAAAGCCATGTTCATCATGTTTTGTCTTTTTGCTTAACTAAAATTATGTTTTGTCAAGTAAGAAAAAATAACCAAAGATATCTTTCATCGCTGTTCTTAACTGACATTATACTTTGGGGATCACAAAAAATAGTCTCCCTCGTCATGTTTTGTCTTTTTCCTTAACTAAAGTATTCATCAGTCAACTAAAAAAATAGTTGCTTCATCATGTTTCCTTGTCATTTCTTAACTGAAATATCACTTCTCTCATTTAAAATAGTCATGTGTAGCCTCTTTCCAACACTGTTCTTAACTAAAGTAACCTTTCACTTCGCTAAAATAGTCATATTCGTCATTGTTCCTAACTAAAATTATATGTCGTTAAGTAAGAAATATAGTCAAAGACTCTCTTCGAGACATCAAGGACTTACTCAAAGACATCAAAGTTGCACTCAAAGACATCCTTTGAGACATCAAAGACATCCTTTAAGACTTCAATGGGACTCTTCGAGATATCAAAAGACACTCTCAAACACTCAAAAATTTACTTGCATCCTCAAAGTTATTCTCAGAGGCATAAAAGTCATTCTCAGAGCTATCAAATTATTCTCGATGTCATCAAAAAGTATTTTCTCGTTCATCAAAGTTAATCTCAGAGTTAACAAAGGTAATCTCTAACTCACTCTCGTACATCAAAGTTGTTTCAAAGACATCAAAGTTAATCTCAGAGTTATCCAAAGATATTCTCATGTCCACAAAAGTTATTCTGAGTTATAAGTCTATCAAAGTTAATCTCAAACATCTCCGTTCATAAAAGTTATTCTCTAAGAGCTATCAAAAGTTATTCTCAGTCATCAAAGTTATTCCAAGAGACGTCAAAGTTAATCCAAGACATCATCTTTCATCAAAGATATTCTCTCTAAGCCATCAATGTTCTTCTCTAAGACATAAAAGTTATTCTCTATGTCATCAAAAAGTTATTCTCTGAGCTAACAAAATACTACTCATGTTCTCAAAGACATTCTCCAATTCATCAAAGTTGTTTCAAAGACATCAAAGTTAATCTCAGAGTTATCAAAAGTTATTCTCAGTCATGATATGTTATTCTCTAACTCACTTCCATTCATCAAAGACATTCTCTAAGCCCTCAAAGTTATTCTCTAAGACAACAAAGTCATTCCCAGAGTCATCAAAAAGTTATTCTTCGAAACATAAAATTTGCTCTGTAAGATATCTTCGTTCATCAAACTTATTCTCAGAGATATCTAAAGTTATTCTCAGAACAATCAAAAGTTATTCTAAGACAACAAAGTTATTCTCAGAGCTACCCAAAGCTATTCTCAGAGTCACCTTCGTTCGTCAGAGAAACTTTCAAAACATCTTTGTTCATCAAACTTGTTTTCAAAGTCATCAAAAGTTAATCTAAGACATCTTCTTTCATCAAAGTTATTTTCAGAGACATCTAAAGTTATTCTCAGAGCTATCAAACTTGTTCTCAGAGTCATCAAATGTTATTCTCGAAGTCATCAAAGATATTTTCAGAGACATCTAAAGTTAATTTCTATGTTATAAAAGTTATTCTCAGAGACATCTAAAGTTAATCTTGCTCATCAAAGTTGTTCTCTAAGACATAAAAGTTATTCTCAGAGTCATCAAAGTGATCTCTAATTCACCTTCGTTCACCCAAAGTTGTTCTCTAAGACACCTTCGTTCATCAAAGAAACTCTCCTTCTTCCATCATGTTATTCTTTAAGACATCTTCAGTCATAAAATTTCTCTCCAAAATGTAACTAGTTCAGCTTTTCATACCAAACCTGCATTTCTGTTAAAACATATTTTCTTAGTTGCTTTACCCTAAAACTGTTCTCTGAACTACACTGTTCAAACCTACGTAACCTATCCTCTCCACCCAATGTTACTTAGTTAACGTAACGTTCCTAAACCTAACTTTACCTATCCTAACATAACTTACCTTACCTTACCTATCTTACCTAACTTTACCTATCTTACCTAACTTAACCTGCGTAACCTAACTTTACCTATGTTACCTTACCTTACCTATCTTACCTAACTTTACCTATGTTACCTTACCTTACCTTACCTATCTTACCTAACTTAACCTGCATAACCTAACTTTACCTATGTTACCTTACCTTACCTATCTTACCTAACTTAACCTGCATAACCTAACTTTACCTATGTTACCTTACCTTACCTATCTTACCTAACTTAACCTGCATAACCTAACTTTACCTATGTTACCTTACCTTACCTATCTTACCTAACCTAACCTAACTTTACCTATGTTACCTTACCTTACCTTACCTTACCTATCTTACCTAACCTAACCTAACTTTACCTATGTTACCTAACTTAACCTTCATAACCTAACTTTACCTATCCTAACATAACTTACCTTACCTTCCCTATCTTACCTAACTTTACCTATCCTAACATAACTTACCTTACCTACCTTACCTAACTTAACCTGCTTAACCTAATTTACCTTACTTTACCTAACTTATATAACTTATCTTACCTATCCTAACGTAACCTAACTTGCTGTACCTAACTTAATCTTACATTCCCAAACTGATGTATCCTAACTTATCTAGTCAAACCAGACATGATCTAACTTACATAAGTATTCCTTCTTGTCTTTTGTGTTTCGTCAATCATTGTCTCATATTCATTTACTCATTTCATTAGTTAATTTCTCAAATGGTCACTTATGCATTTCAAGTGCTATTTGTTAGAGATTGGATATTTAAGCATTTCAAAGAATTTTTGTTATATATGGGCATTTACTCATTTCAAGGGATAATTTCTCAAATGGACGTTTTTGCATTTCAAGTGTTATTTGTTTAAGATTTGGTGTTTAACCATTTCAAAGGTTTTTGTTATATATGGGAACTTACTCATTTCAAGGGATAATTTCTCAAATGGACGTTTTTGCATTTCAAGTGTTATTTGTTTAAGATTTGGTGTTTAACCATTTCAAAGGTTTTTGTTATATATGGGAACTTACTCGTTTCAAGGGCCAATTTCTCAAATGGTCATTTTTGCAGATCAAGGGTTATTTGTTAAAGTTCATCAAGTTGCTCATAAGTTGTATTTATTATGTTTGTTATCATTTATTCTTATTCCCCAACCCCTTAACCTAACCTCTTGTAATCGTAGTGTATTTGGTAGGTTCTATCTTATGTTCTTATTCCCCAACCCTTTAACCTAACCTTTCAGATGTAGTTTTGTTTCTCCTTTTGTATATTTTTACCCAAACCTTCTTTCCTTCTTTTACTTTGATTCTCCTACTCCTTCTAACCCTCCTTTTCTATCTCCCTTATTCTCTCTCTTCCTCCCCCTCTCACTCATTTGCTCAAATGCTCTCTTCTCTCTCAAATTCAAGTCTTAATGCTCCCATTCTCACACCCTCACTCTCATTCACTTAGTTTTTCTTTTTCTCAAATTCAAGTCTTAGTGCTCCCATGCCCACACTCTCTCACATTCTCTCTTCTTTGGTCCCATTTTCTTCCGCCCCCTCTCTCTTACTCCTTGCTCTTCTTTCATGCTCTCACTCCCTTGAGCTCTTGTTTCTCAATTTGAAGTCTTAGTAGATCTGATTCTTTACTATTGTAATTTTTATTATTACTAAGATAAAGAATGAACTTATATGTGAAAACAAAGTAAAAGAAGGAAAGAAGGTTTGGGTAAAAATATACAAAAGGAGAAACAAAACTACATCTGAAAGGTTAGGTTAAAGGGTTGGGGAATAAGAACATAAGATAGAACCTACCAAATACACTACGATTACAAGAGGTTAGGTTAAGGGGTTGGGGAATAAGAATAAATGATAACAAACATAATAAATACAACTTATGAGCAACTTGATGAACTTTAACAAATAACCCTTGATCTGCAAAAATGACCATTTGAGAAATTATAATTCTTTGAAATGCTTAAATATCCAATCTCTAACAAATAGGACTTGAAATGCATAAGTGACCATTTGAGAAATTAACTAATGAAATGAGTAAATGAATATGAGACAATGATTGACGAAACACAAAAGACAAGAAGGAATACTTATGTAAGTTAGATCATGTCTGGTTTGACTAGATAAGTTAGGATACATCAGTTTGGGAATGTAAGATTAAGTTAGGTACAGCAAGTTAGGTTACGTTAGGATAGGTAAGATAAGTTATATAAGTTAGGTAAAGTAAGGTAAATTAGGTTAAGCAGGTTAAGTTAGGTAAGGTAGGTAAGGTAAGTTATGTTAGGATAGGTAAAGTTAGGTAAGATAGGGAAGGTAAGGTAAGTTATGTTAGGATAGGTAAAGTTAGGTTATGAAGGTTAAGTTAGGTAACATAGGTAAAGTTAGGTTAGGTTAGGTAAGATAGGTAAGGTAAGGTAAGGTAAGGTAACATAGGTAAAGTTAGGTTAGGTTAGGTAAGATAGGTAAGGTAAGGTAACATAGGTAAAGTTAGGTTATGCAGGTTAAGTTAGGTAAGATAGGTAAGGTAAGGTAACATAGGTAAAGTTAGGTTATGCAGGTTAAGTTAGGTAAGATAGGTAAGGTAAGGTAACATAGGTAAAGTTAGGTTATGCAGGTTAAGTTAGGTAAGATAGGTAAGGTAAGGTAAGGTAACATAGGTAAAGTTAGGTAAGATAGGTAAGGTAAGGTAACATAGGTAAAGTTAGGTTACGCAGGTTAAGTTAGGTAAGATAGGTAAAGTTAGGTAAGATAGGTAAGGTAAGGTAAGTTATGTTAGGATAGGTAAAGTTAGGTTTAGGAACGTTACGTTAACTAAGTAACATTGGGTGGAGAGGATAGGTTACGTAGGTTTGAACAGTGTAGTTCAGAGAACAGTTTTAGGGTAAAGCAACTAAGAAAATATGTTTTAACAGAAATGCAGGTTTGGTATGAAAAGCTGAACTAGTTACATTTTGGAGAGAAATTTTATGACTGAAGATGTCTTAAAGAATAACATGATGGAAGAAGGAGAGTTTCTTTGATGAACGAAGGTGTCTTAGAGAACAACTTTGGGTGAACGAAGGTGAATTAGAGATCACTTTGATGACTCTGAGAATAACTTTTATGTCTTAGAGAACAACTTTGATGAGCAAGATTAACTTTAGATGTCTCTGAGAATAACTTTTATAACATAGAAATTAACTTTAGATGTCTCTGAAAATATCTTTGATGACTTCGAGAATAACATTTGATGACTCTGAGAACAAGTTTGATAGCTCTGAGAATAACTTTAGATGTCTCTGAAAATAACTTTGATGAAAGAAGATGTCTTAGATTAACTTTTGATGACTTTGAAAACAAGTTTGATGAACAAAGATGTTTTGAAAGTTTCTCTGACGAACGAAGGTGACTCTGAGAATAGCTTTGGGTAGCTCTGAGAATAACTTTGTTGTCTTAGAATAACTTTTGATTGTTCTGAGAATAACTTTAGATATCTCTGAGAATAAGTTTGATGAACGAAGATATCTTACAGAGCAAATTTTATGTTTCGAAGAATAACTTTTTGATGACTCTGGGAATGACTTTGTTGTCTTAGAGAATAACTTTGAGGGCTTAGAGAATGTCTTTGATGAATGGAAGTGAGTTAGAGAATAACATATCATGACTGAGAATAACTTTTGATAACTCTGAGATTAACTTTGATGTCTTTGAAACAACTTTGATGAATTGGAGAATGTCTTTGAGAACATGAGTAGTATTTTGTTAGCTCAGAGAATAACTTTTTGATGACATAGAGAATAACTTTTATGTCTTAGAGAAGAACATTGATGGCTTAGAGAGAATATCTTTGATGAAAGATGATGTCTTGGATTAACTTTGACGTCTCTTGGAATAACTTTGATGACTGAGAATAACTTTTGATAGCTCTTAGAGAATAACTTTTATGAACGGAGATGTTTGAGATTAACTTTGATAGACTTATAACTCAGAATAACTTTTGTGGACATGAGAATATCTTTGGATAACTCTGAGATTAACTTTGATGTCTTTGAAACAACTTTGATGTACGAGAGTGAGTTAGAGATTACCTTTGTTAACTCTGAGATTAACTTTGATGAACGAGAAAATACTTTTTGATGACATCGAGAATAATTTGATAGCTCTGAGAATGACTTTTATGCCTCTGAGAATAACTTTGAGGATGCAAGTAAATTTTTGAGTGTTTGAGAGTGTCTTTTGATATCTCGAAGAGTCCCATTGAAGTCTTAAAGGATGTCTTTGATGTCTCAAAGGATGTCTTTGAGTGCAACTTTGATGTCTTTGAGTAAGTCCTTGATGTCTCGAAGAGAGTCTTTGACTATATTTCTTACTTAACGACATATAATTTTAGTTAGGAACAATGACGAATATGACTATTTTAGCGAAGTGAAAGGTTACTTTAGTTAAGAACAGTGTTGGAAAGAGGCTACACATGACTATTTTAAATGAGAGAAGTGATATTTCAGTTAAGAAATGACAAGGAAACATGATGAAGCAACTATTTTTTTAGTTGACTGATGAATACTTTAGTTAAGGAAAAAGACAAAACATGACGAGGGAGACTATTTTTTGTGATCCCCAAAGTATAATGTCAGTTAAGAACAGCGATGAAAGATATCTTTGGTTATTTTTTCTTACTTGACAAAACATAATTTTAGTTAAGCAAAAAGACAAAACATGATGAACATGGCTTTTTCTGTTGATTGATGGATAATTTTAGTTATGAAATGACAATGAAACATGAAGAACACGGTTATTTTCTGATGACTGGGGAATAAGTTTAGTTAAGAACAGTGCTGGAAAGATTCCTTTGACAATTTTTCTTACTTAGCGACATATAATTTTAGTTACGAAAGTGTTGAAAAAGTTACATTTGACTATTTTTTAGTGCTCCACAAAGTATAAATGTCAGTTAAGAACGACGATGATAGATATGTTTGACTATATTTTCTTTCTTGACGAAAACATAATGGCTGTTACGAAATGATGAATATGACTTTTTCTGTTGATTGATGGATAATTTTAGTTATGAAATGACAATGAAACATGAAGAACAC
Organism: Procambarus clarkii; assembly: GCF_040958095.1. Taxonomy (NCBI): domain Eukaryota; kingdom Metazoa; phylum Arthropoda; class Malacostraca; order Decapoda; family Cambaridae; genus Procambarus; species Procambarus clarkii. The sequence goes on along the minus strand of NC_091241.1, from coordinate 15,571,653 downwards.
GGCTATTTTCTGATGACTGGGGAATAAGTTTAGTTAAGAAATGATGAAAGTTATTATTTAGTTGATTGACGATGGATAAAAGCTAGTTACGAACAGTTTTGGAAAGTTTCCTTTGACAATTTTTTCCTGATGAAACATAGCGGCTGTTAAGAAAGTGCTGAAAGAAGTTTCCTTTGACAATTTTCAGCTAAGAGAAAGGTTGTTTTAGTTAAGAACAGTGTTGAACGAGGCTATTTCTGACTATTTTTAGTTGACTGGATAATAGGTTTAGTTGAGAAATGACGAAAGTGACTATGTTTTTAGTTGATTGGCGAAAGATTTTTTTAGTTAAGGAACGTTAAATAACATGTAAGGGGAAAAACCCAGAGAACATATGGGGAACATGGCAAAGAACACATGTAAGAAAAGTTGATGAATACAGTGAACATGCTGGGAATATGAACTTACAGAGAACATGAAAACATGATAAGGAGAATAGGGATTACAAAGAATGAACAATGGACTTGTGAAGAACATGGAGAATATGACAAAAGAATGTAGAAAACATGTAAGTGAAGGTGAAAAACGAAGTGATCTTGTGAGGAACATGAACTTGTAGAGGAACATGAATATTGACAAAGAACACAAAATATGGAAGTTAGCATGAATATTGAGTATAAAAGTTATACAGAGAACATATGAAAACATAGAAAATATGACTAGAATTTGTAGAGAACATAATGAGACTAAGAGAAAGATTACAGAAAAAATGGAGATACTTGTGAAAATATGAACTGAATGGGACTGTGAACATTTGAAGAACATGGAGTGAACACGGATGAGAATACGAAGAACACAGCTGAATATAGAGAAAATATGCAAATACAGTACGATTATTGAAGGTTTGGGTACGTTGGGGATGAGAAGGTAAGGGAGGGAAAGGGTAAGAGTTAAGCTGGAGACGGACTTGATCGAAAATATTTATGTCTGATGATCTAAGGCTGAGGGAATGGAGCTTGGTTAATGCCCTGATTAATTTTACTATGTTAGAAAATAAGGTGATCTTAAATCTTAGGATGATTTAGTTGGAAATAAAGAACTTGTACAAAATGAACTAAGCTGGGGCACAAGAGTTGAAACTTGATAACTGAACTGGGTTTTATTTACTATGTCTGAAAATGTAGTTGGGTGTTTAAATCTCAGGGGGATTTGGACTGAGAGTACTGAATTTACCGGAGTGAACTTGGACAGAGGACAAGAGCTAGAGTTTTATAATTGTTTACTTCATATTTACTATGTCTGAAATACAGAGGGTAAAAATTTCAGGGAAATTGATGGGTTATTTACAAAGATACGAAGGAGAACTAAGGTGGGGACGAGAGCTGGAGCTCGATAACTGACTTGATTTTATTTACGGTGTCTGAAATACAGAGGGTAAAAATTTCAGGGAAATTGGACTGTTACTAACGATCTTGTATAAACGAACTAAGGTGGGGGACAAGCGCTGGAGCTCGATAACTGTTTTGATCTTATTTACGGAGCCTGAAATACAGAGGGTAAAAATTTCAGGGAAATTGGACTGTTACTAACGAAGATACGAGAGAGAGCTAAGGCGGAGGACAAGCGCTGGAGCTTGGTAACTAAATTACTGTATTGAACTACATTTGAAATATGATTATTTTTAAATTTTAGAGGGATTGGAATGATAGTATTCATTATACGACAGGGGACTAAGGTGGGGGAACGTGAGCTAGAACATGCTTACTAACATGATTTATTTGTGTAAAACTGACTTGCTTAATGAAAAGGAGCAAACATACGATGTTGGAAAATAGTTGAACTGAACTGAATGAAAGGAGAGAGAGAGAGAGAGAGGAGGGACGGTCCAAATATTATGGAGAAGATAAGATAAGATACGAGCCGACTGGCTGGCCGGGCGTAAAGTAAATAAAGGTGACGCGAGAGATTGCGAGGTAAGGGGGGAGGGAGGGGGGTGTGATGTACGAAACCCTGAAAACCCTGGCTCACAAACACGAATTTCTAAATTTACATGAAAACTATGGCTTACACAGACGGATTTTGTAAGTTGAAAACATGTAAAACATGTCCGTAGAGTTCTCCTGGAAGCCCTAAAGAGCTACATACATTACTTGAATTTGTCCCATAAGGCCTTAACAAACTTCTATGTCTTGGAAATTATTTTTCTCATAAGAACTTTAACAAACTCATATGACATTATTTTTCATTATAAGAATTCCCTAATTCCAAATCTGTGACTCCCCAAATTCACCTGAAAACCCTAAAGCGCTACACACGAATTTCCAGAAAAAAAAAAAAATTGCCTGTGGCGCTTACAGTCCACAGGGGTCCTCCGGCCTGAAAAAAAAAGGAGCCGCTGGCGTGTCATCCTCACAGGGGTCCTCCGGCCTGAAAAAAAAGGAGCCGCTGGCGTGTCATCCTCACAGGGGTCCTCCGGCCTGAAAAAAAAAAGGAGCCGCTGGCGTGTCATCCCTACTACTCATATGAGCTCTGAAGCACTGCCAGGGTGTTTATGAGCTCTGAAGCACTGTCAGGGTGTTTATGAGCTCTGAAGCACTGCCAGGGTGTTTATGAGCTCTGAAGCACTGCCAGGGTGTTTATGAGCTCTGAAGCACTGCCAGGGTGTTTATGAGCTCTGAAGCACTGCCAGGGTGTTTATGAGCTCTGAAGCACTGCCAGGGTGTTTATGAGCTCTGAAGCACTGCCAGGATGTTTATGAGCTCTGAAGCACTGTCAGGGTGTATATGAGCTCTGAAGCACTGCCAGGGTGTATATGAGCTCTGAAGCACTGTCAGGGTGTTTATTCTGAAGCACTGCCAGGGTGTTTATGAGCTCTGAAGCACTGTCAGGGTGTCCATGAGCTCTGAAGCACTACCAGGGTGTTTATGAGCTCTGAAGCACTGCCAGGGTGTTTATGAGCTCTGAAGCACTGTCATGGTGTCCATGAGCTCTGAAGTACTACCAGGGTGTTTATGAGCTCTGAAGCACTGCCAGGGTGTTTATGAGCTCTGAAGCACTGCCAGGGTGTCCATGAGCTCTGAAGCACTGTCAGGGTGTTTATGAGCTCTGAAGCACTGCCAGGGTGTTTATGAGCTCTGAAGCACTGTCAGGGTGTTTATTCTGAAGCACTGTCAGGGTGTTTATTCTGAAGCACTGCCAGGGTGTTTATGAGCTCTGAAGCACTGCCAGGGTGTTTATGAGCTCTGAAGCACTGTCAGGATGTTTATGAGCTCTGAAGCACTGCCAGGGTGTCCATGAGCTCTGAAGCACTGCCAGGGTGTTTATATTAACCTTGAATTGTGAAGTTTGCAAGCTCGTTAACTGTTAAATAGATATAAAGAAAGCCGTCATATTTAAGAAAGGTGTAATGGTTTGGTAAGTGGTTGGATTTAGTTGATGGCTTCGGTCCAGAGTACTCGCCCAGAGGGATAGAGTACTGTCCCTCCCGTGATTCGAACCCGCACTTCTCGATTGTGAGTGGAGAACGACCCCGATAATACACATCACAGCAAGTTTCACTTCGTAAACATTGCTCATGCAAGCAGCTGTTTTGTGAAAAGTACCATAGATATAACATTATTTGTAATCTGTTGGAGATCTCAAATGTTGCTTATATTTTCAGATCATACCACTGTGGGGATGTGTGAGCAGCACTCCATACCTTGGCCACATCCCTGAACATCCTGGCGAACTGCAGCCGGACACTGCAGCTCCTGGCTTACCACAGAGCTTGACGCCGGACACTGCGCCTCCTGGCTTACCACAGAGCTTGACGCCGGACACTGCGCCTCCTGGCTTACCACAGAGCTTGACGCTGGACTCTGCACCTCCTGGCTTACCACAGAGCTTGACGCTGGACTCTGCAGCTCCTGGCTTACCACAGAGCTTGACGCTAGACACTGCACCTCCTGGCTTACCACAAAGCTTGACGCTGGACTCTGCACCTCCTGGCTTACCACAGAGCTTGACGCTGGACACTGCACCTCCTGGCTTACCACAGAGCTTGACGCTGGACACTGCACCTCCTGGCTTACCACAGAGCTTGACGCTGGACACTGCACCTCCTGGCTTACCACAGAGCTTGACGCTAGACACTGCACCTCCTGGCTTACCTCAGAGCTTGACGCTAGACAATGTACCAAAGAAAGAAAGCACCAAATCTCTAAATGAGCTCAAACACTCACGGAAGGAAAGTGAGAGCACGTTCATCCATCAGGAGGAAGATGAAAGGCTGGTCAAGAGCCAGGAGGAAGATGAGAGCAGCAACCAAGAAGAGAAAGAAGAGAGTGTGATGAACCAAGAAAAAGAGCGCGCCACACTGGCAGAGCCAACAAGTGCAGGAGAGAGAGCAGCGGTCCCCACCAACCTCGGGCCTCGTCCTCTCCTCGGAAGAAAACTGCTGGGGTTCTGGAGACAAGGCGACACCCGCCATCAACTCCACACACCTGGCATAGTTAGCGTGCACAAGCTCAGGGCTCCTCAGCAACAACCAAAATATTCAGTAAGTATGTTTTGTGTAACTATTTACAGAATCTTTCAAACACAAACCTGTTTAAGTAACTTTAGACGAGTTTATCCACCACCACCATTATCTGGATACCGTATTGCACGCCCTACCCCCAATATCCACTGCTCGATATTGTAGTTTATACAGCACTACCACTCACAGGATGGGTATGGGATGCACTACCACTCACTTTATGGGTTTTGGGTACACTACCACTCACAAGATGGGTATGGAGTGATATACTACTCACGGGATGGGTATGGAGTGATATACCACTCACAGGATGGGTATATATAGGGTGCACTACCACTCACGGGATGGGTATGGAGTGTGGGAAATTTTACCCACCATATCTATATTATTATCTAAGAAATGTATTATTTCTATATCATATCTATATCATATCAAAATCATATGAAACTCATAGCAGAATCACTATAGATTCATTATACAACTTGATCCTAGATGACAATGCCACTATGATCACGTACTCCATAGGGCCCTATAGATACCTACGTGACTTTGTGCATGATCTCTCAAGGATCCAGAAGCTTCTAGAAGGATTCTTAATTGAAAAATTATTGGAACATTAATCAGTATCCGGTAGGGATTATAAATCGAATCCTTAATAAGAATCGGTGGTACTATCAAGTACTACTTATAATCTTTAAATCCTGTATCTAATTATATTACAATCACATCTTATCTCAATCATACGTCTAAACAGTAAAAATAATCAATCAATATTCATTAAAAGGCTTCCGTGCTCTGGGAGCATGGGGGGGGGGGGGGCGATGGCTGGGAGAGAAGCACCCACCACACCCTGCGGCAGAACGTGTTTGTTGACAAAAGAGTGAACAAGTGTTATAGTGTCTTGCGAACATTACTTAGCTCAGGACACCTTATCGAATTATCTTTATCACCAGTGATTACTCTCTAGAACTGGGGGAATACCTGGACAATATCTACAAGGAAAATTCCTAGAACATTTATATCAAATAAGAGTGTATAGTGGAGCTCACAGTGATACTGTCTCCACCTCCACCCTCATCCTTCTGCAACTGCAATTAAGGGCATTCACGTAGCAACGCTACTAGATCATCATACAGCAAAGCTATGACATAAAGTATCGTGCCTAACTCGACAATAGAGAGTTATTCAGTCTGGCACACTGTCAGACAGCCACATCGGCAGTCAGAGAAGTATATTGATGTTATTTAGTATATTAATTGGCCAATTCTATGCTTGTGTAACTTTAATACATTAAACAAGTCTGTCTGTCGGTTATAGAGCAAGGCAATGCCTCATATTTCAGTAAGTTTATTAATATTGTAGTGCAGCAGTTGAATCTTCTCTTAAGCACAAAACTTCATGAGTGTCCCTTTTGTGGTAAAAGATTCACATTAGTCACATTAACCAAGACCTCACGAGTGTCCATTGTGTAGGAAAAGATTCAATCAAGCTGATTGAACCTCTTCATATAAATAAATATATCTGTAGATATACTTAAATATATAAATTAAGTTAACAATTGCTTGCTTAGTTATCTTTAATTTATTATATAAGTTCATTTAATTGAATATAATTTCTAATACTTAGTTAACAGTACCTAGTTAACAGTACTTAGAATACATTTAAGGTCATTTATCATATTTCTACAATTTAAATTGTTGTTTATAGTATAAGAATATATTGGCTGTTGATAGTTATGGTGCTAGGCTAGACTATGTACTTGTTTCAATCTCTGATTTAAACAGAACCAGTCTTCAGTCATAGAACTGAATTTATTAAATCTTATCCTTGTATGAAATTATACAAGTTAATGTGAGATAGCTGTCTGCAGGTGGACTGTGGATCTTCAACCAACCTAACAACTAATTCATTCACCTCACCTGCCTCTTACAGCCCACAATCTGTCATTAGGAAAAGAGGAGCTAGGATTTTCGACCCTAGCTAGAGATTTTAGTTGAATTACTTTGCAGAGAGTAATTTTTAATTTAGTTCAGTACAAGTCCCTGGTAGTTCTCCTCTCATATCAATCCCAGCAGGTTTTTCCCACATGGGGTGCACTATCACTCAGAAGATAGGTATGGGGTGCATTACCTCTCACAGGATGGGTATGGGGTACACTATCACTTAGGTACAAGAATTCAACCAACTATGAACCACTTAGTTTGATGAAAGGGAACAGTAGAGCAACAGAAGTACACTTACATCGCATCAGGCTTGGATACCCATGTGCATGGGAAATAGGCTTACAGGTTCCGGAAGATGTGAGGAAATGTCAACACTGTGGAGAAATGCCTGACAGACCACTGGAACATTATCTAACACAGTGCACAGTTACAAACCCATTAAGATTTCAACTTAGATTCAACAGAGCAGAAGAAGTTGTTAAACACATATGGCAAAATCTTACTGAAGCGACCATACGAGTCATAAATACTCATACTCCGCCCAAGTAAAACAGAAACAAGCCACACTTAGTGGGCCAGCCAGAGGCTTAGGGCCAGTGCAGGAATATTCCTGCAAAAAAAAAAAAAAACCAGATTGCGTAGAATCCAGCCTTATTTTGCTCTTTTATTAAAGATAATCGTTTATTAATAGATTCACCTTTAGTTAGTAAATATATCACCGTTTACTGGAATTCATTTATACAGCTATGATCAAGTGTTCTAATGAATGAAATGAAAAGCCGAATTTCCACTCTGAATCGTTCTCGTTCATTTAATATCGTCTAAATTAATTGACATGCACTACGAGAAAATATTTGTTGCCGCATAATACATTAATCTATGATGTAAATATTCGTCATACCCCATCTCCTTCCTTACTGAACATTAAGTGAATATTATGATTTATGCTCGGGATCCCGGCCTTGGGAGCTATTGCGCATGCACCACCAGGGACGAAGAGGGAGAGACACATGAGAACCGCCATTGTTGAGGTATTCTGAAGTTTTCTTATTGACATCGGTCCCAATTCGGATCATCTGGCTATCTACAGGCTCCAGACTGATTCTGCAACTTCAGTTATTTACGAAAACCATGTTCGGCATGGATGAAGTATCTTTACTAAATTGTACAGGTCTTTATCATTTATTTAGGTTGTTTCTCTGTCGTTACGCTATGCCACAACATTAAATCTCACGTAAGTGTACCTTTGATCCCCAAATCCATTTAGAATTAACGATTAAATGAATGATTCTAGGGTTTGGAGTGGAATTTACATAATATTTGCATTTCAGTGTGAGATTAACGGCAAAAAAAAGACTAATTTCTGCCTACGAGTTCACGTGTTTCTCGAGAGCTGCTGACTCGAACAAGATTAAACGGGTTGACTTCGTTGGACATGCTCTACGTTCATCTTAGACAGCTAAGCTGTTTACTTGTTTAATTTGTAGATAACCAAATTATTAATTTTTCAGTTTACCAGATAATTTGAATGATTTATCTCATTAATGGATGTGCATTAACATCTCAATATTTCATTAATGGAAGTGTATTTACTTCTTATTATTATTTGAAGTGCATTAATTTCATATTGTAGAATAACCCCCCAAGTTGTAGGGTATCATTTATTTTATTTATTATTTTATTTATTTATTTATGCATATACAAGAATGTACATAAGGAATGTGAGGATACAATTATGGTAATTACAGTCTTGTAAAGCCACTAGCACGCGCAGCGTTTCGGGCAGGTCCTTAATCTAAGAAAATTTTAAGGAGGTAAATACTTGCAAAATTTATAGACAAAAAAAATGATAACAGATTACATGGAATGAAAAAAAAAAAAGATGAGAGAAAATTATAGGTACAGTATATTAAAGCACATAGGTAGCTATGATTGATTGCAATGACAGCTTAAAATGGTAGTTGACAACAATTTGGTAGGCACAATACAGCAGAAACAATATAAGATTGATTGCAATGACAGCTTGAATGGTAGTTGACAAAAATTGGTAGTCACAATACAGCATATGGCTAGCACATAAAAGAAGACAGCAATGAACACAATGATAAGGTTGTTTGATATTACATAAAAATTAGGAGATTGGGTACCACTAGGTACAGAGCAAATTTAAAGCTCAGTGTAGGAAACTAAATAGATGAAGTTTGATCTGATCAGTTTGAAACTGATCAGTTTTTGTCAGATTTTGTCAGAAACTGTCAGATCAGAAGTTTGAAACTGATCAGTTTTTAGTTCTGAATTATTACTAATATTCCAGTTCAATCCTCTAGATATATTTAATCACATTAAAGTATTCATTATGGGAGATCCATAAGCCACTAGTTCTCTTGATTATTAATAGAATTCTGGTCCTTCGAAGCATGTAGCATTATTCGTTATAGAACTAGATTCTTCCCCACACACTTGTGGTTATGTGTTCTTGAAGGATGTAGTTGATGTTTGATACAGAAGATAAATCTGATGTGATTTTGATATGATTATGATGTAAAATATAGATATGATATAGAAATAATACATTTCTTACATGTACAAGAAACAATACAGTAAAGAAAAGAATAATAATAAACAATAATAAATAAACAATAAAGAAACAATACATTTCTTAGATTATAATATTGATATAGTGAGTGGAATTTTCCACAATCTTCCCTATCCACTGGGACTTTGACACTGTTGCTATCCACTGGGACTTTGACACTGTTGCTAACAACCTCTAACATATCGCATGGCCCAGGTCAACCAAGGACACCAGAATGGTTCACAATAGGGTGGAAGAAAACACACAAACATTTGCCAGCCTTCACTGGGAATATGTAAATGAACAATCCTAATCCTACTCTTGTATAAAATGGCACCACGAGTATCATTAAGTACTAGCACTAGTTACCACATGAGCGATCCTGCAACTTGACGTAACAAGTGAGGGGATGAACCTCCAACTGCCGCCGTCACTCAAGAGAGAAGTGAACGAGCATATCCACTGTTTACACACACCATCTATCCGGGGGTTCCAATGTTTTTTCTGGCTCTCAATATATTTATTTTTAATTTATTTATTTTAAAATTGGTTTACAACATTTAACACATATTTTTCAACATGCTTTTCTGTCAATGAATGTACTTGAAATATTTTTTTTAACAGTATTTAGTGCTTGTTTACATCTTTTTAGAGAACGTCGTTTTCTCACTGTGATTATAGAATAACTCTGCACATGTGCTACTGGGTGGACTGGTGGGAAATTTGAAAGTTAGCTTTCCTCTAAGGTCCCTTCCTTATCCTGAGCCTCTTTTTATACTGACGACATAGTCTGATTACAGTAGGAGCATGCAGTGGTCCTACTGTATGGCCAAGACCAAGGTGTTTGAATTTGTTTACGTAGTCAAGCTGGGAGCTCTCATGAAGGCGTGTCAAAAACTTTTGTTATAGCTGTGTCTCAGAGGCCTATTAAGAATTTAGTGGTGGTGGACCTTTATATGTTGTCTAGGGGAATAGATGATTGTACTTGAGCCTTGGGCAATTTGAGCCTAGGGCAATTTGAGCCTAGGGCAATTTGAGCCTAGGGCAATTTGAGCCTAGGGCAATTTGAGCCTAGGGCAAATCAAGGAGTAAGGAAAACAGCTTATTACATAGACACGAATTTATATGCAAAGACACTCAAAAATATTCAATAAGGTGATATCCTTACAATACATGGTCATTTAGTATTATTGAAAAGTCACTGGCGGGCTCTAGATACCTTAAGGCTCAAAGTCCCAAACCTGGAACCGTACACACAGCTTATCAAGCCACAGTTATCAAGCCAGTGACGCATATATATACACCTCTAGGAAACTTGGGGCCAGATTCACGAAAGCACTTACGCAAGCACTTAAGAACCTGTTTATCTTTTCTCAATTTTTGGCGGCTTTGTTTCTAATTATTAAACAGTTAATGAGCTCCAAAGTACCAGGAGGCTGTTTATAACAATAACAACAGTTGAATGGGAAGTTTTCATGCTTGTAAACTGTTTAATAAATGTAACCAAAGCCGTCAAAGATTGAGGAAAGATGTACACGTTCGTAAGTGCTTTCGTAAGTGCTTTCGTGAATCTGGCCCCTGGACTCTCTCTTAAAGAACACCTCCAAAGTCTGCATAACTACTCCTCTACAATATCTTCCATCCCTGTTTAAATACATAGGTAGACTTATCTGACTGTACGGCCGGAGAAACCCCTCAAATAGCAGGACCGGGTCGGCTGCGATTCACCTCCCCTCAAGTCAAAATGGCGTCCACCTCTCTTGCGTCATCGCCCCTTAATACTCTATGCTTTTCATTTGCAATCAAACCCTTTATTGACTTTATTTACCATATTCCCCATGCATGCTTTTAGATTGAGTCCATTTTTCCCTCACATAGTTAGGCTATTCCAGTTCACATTATTCCTGACAATCTCCAGCTGAGAAGGTACTACTTTGCTGGGCGGAGTAACTCGCGGAGTAACTGGTAACTCGTCTCCCTGAAATCAGCTGTAGATATTTTCCTATCAAAATTCTCCACTGTGTCCACCAACATTTTATACTTGAAACTAACCTCCACAGGAGGTAAGGTTCATAACAGGAGCCATCATACATCATACACGAAGAACAAGCCAGCAGACCGACCAACGCCAGTTAAGTATGCTATATAAATAACATATTGCCATTGTTGTTGACGGCAGGTGTGGGATAGTTGGCGTGGTGTGAGGCCAGGAGAGAAAGAGTGGCACTACAGTGTTGTGGACCAGCAGGCCCGGAGGGTCCATGGCCACCATGCCTACTACAGTCCGACCTCACAGCGGGGCACCTACTTCGTCCACTTCGCCGACGGCAAAGTTCTGCTCGTCACATACACTGCCGACCACCGCGGTTACACACCCAAACTCAGGTTTTATTCCCCTTCTAGTATTTATTGAAGCTATGTAAAGGTGTATAAAATGTGCTAATTATATGAACATAATGATAAAATCAGAAGGAACCATGAGGAGGATTTGAACTAATGCTCTGGGTGCTTCCAAGCACACGCTTCAGACCACTAACCAGAACATAGGTTTGAATCCACCTCGTGGCTCTTGCTGAATTCTCATTGATGCATCACGTTAATGTAATTTCTTTGTGCATTAACATAATGTCACTAAAATATATTCAAAGAAAATTGCAGCACTTGCCTTTAACTTACTTTTAAGACAATATTAACACAAGGACTATTAAACTATCTTAATATTAAATCAAATTTGCAGATACTTCGTGAATCAGGATGAGTTAAACTCCATCCTTACCAGTCACGGCGGCTCCCTTATACCCGTGGGTCGTCCCTCACCCCCAGTCTACAAGCCCTTCTCCACCAGTCACGGCGGCTCCCTTATACCCGTGGGTCGTCCCTCACCCCCAGTCTACAAGCCCTTCTCTACCAGTCACGGCGGCTCCCTTCTCCCCGTGGGTCGTCCCTCACCCCCAGTCTACAAGCCCTTCTCCACCAGTCACGGTGGCTCCCTTCTCCCAGGAGGTCGTCCCTCACCCCCAGTCTACAAGCCCTTCTCTACCAGTCACGGCGGCTCCCTTCTCCCCGTGGGTCGTCCCTCACCCCCAGTCTACAAGCCCTTCTCCACCAGTCACGGCGGCTCCCTTCTCCCCGTGGGTCGTCCCTCACCCCCAGTCTACAAGCCCTTCTCTACCAGTCACGGCGGCTCCCTTCTCCCCGTGGGTCGTCCCTCACCCCCAGTCTACAAGCCCTTCTCCACCAGTCACGGCGGCTCCCTTCTCCCCGTGGGTCGTCCCTCACCCCCAGTCTACAAGCCCTTCTCTACCAGTCACGGCGGCTCCCTTATACCCGTGGGTCGTCCCTCACCCCCAGTCTACAAGCCCTTCTCCACCAGTCACGGCGGCTCCCTTCTCCCCGTGGGTCGTCCCTCACCCCCAGTCTACAAGCCCTTCTCTACCAGTCACGGCGGCTCCCTTCTCCCCGTGGGTCGTCCCTCACCCCCAGTCTACAAGCCCTTCTCTACCAGTCACGGCGGCTCCCTTCTCCCCGTGGGTCGTCCCTCACCCCCAGTCTACAAGCCCTTCTCCACCAGTCACGGCGGCTCCCTTATACCCGTGGGTCGTCCCTCACCCCCAGTCTACAAGCCCTTCTCCACTTGCCTCCCCTTCACCACACCTGCTAATGATGTGTCTTCTAGTACACCTGCTGACAATGTCTTTTCAACAACACCTGTTGATGAAAGCACCGACACCATCACTCCTCCTGAAACCTTGTCATCAAGACCTGTTGATGGTTCCTCAACCCCCACACTTGTAAACGGTTTCCTAATCACAGTATCTACTAATATTGCTACACATACCATACCTGTTGATGATATTTCTACTAATACACCCATTGGTGACTTCATCACCATTCATATTGATGACATCCTTACCACACCATCTGTTGTTGATGACTCTAGCACACCTGTTGATGACACCACCACCAACACACCTGTTGATGACACCACCACCAACACACCTGTTGATGACACCACCACCGACACACCTGTTGATGACGCCACCACCAACACACCTGTTGATGACGCCACCACCAACACACCTGTTGATGACACCACCACCAACACACCTGTTGATGACACCACCACCAACACACCTGTTGATGACGCCACCACCAACACACCTGTTGATGACGCCACCACCAACACACCTGTTGATGACACCACCACCAACACACCTGTTGATGACACCACCACCAACACACCTGTTGATGACACCACCACCAACACACCTGTTGATGACACCACCACCAACACACCTGTTGATGACGCCACCAACACACCTGTTGATGACACCACCACCAACACACCTGTTGATGACACTACCACCAACACACCTGTTGATGACACCACCACCAACACACCTGTTGATGACACCACCACCAACACACCTGTTGATGACACTACCACCAACACACCTGTTGATGACACCACCACCAACACACCTGTTGATGACACCACCACCAACACACCTGTTGATGACACCACCACCGACACACCTGTTAAAGAGAAGCAGGCAACTACACAAACTCCCGATAATGAGGCAGTCAACATGTCTAAACGTGAGGCGGAAACTACTCTGAATCTTGAGATGGTAGGTGACAACTCAGACGAGGATTATAAAGATGGAGTTAAGGAGGACGTAAATTTAAGAGACTCTCCAGAAAGTCTTCAGGTAGATTCAGATTATAAATACACAGATTATTCCAATGAAGACGTAGAGGAATTTAATACTGAGGACGGGAATACAGATGAATTAGCATTGCCTAAGTTAGCATCACTGATATCAAACCAACATTCTTCAAAGTACATGTTGAACGCCACTACGCACACATATGCAGGCGAATTTCATGAAAATGAAAAGATAAATGGCTATTTTATCAATGTTGACAGTAGTGTTACCAGTGGAAATGTAGGTGAAGAATGGATGAATGATTCTGAGATTACTGTGACCCCAGACACAGAGACTCTTACATACACTGATAACCAAGACCTGATAGTAATGGCAGTTAGGGGAAAAGAAACCATGATAGATTCATTTGTGGGTGTTGACGCTGAGCCACTGAAACACAGTGGTGTCTCAGAGCCAGACACAACCGGTGGCTCAAGGCTAGACACAACTGGTGGCTCAAGGCTAGACACAACCGGTGGCTCAAGGCTAGACACAACCAGTGGCTCAAGGCTAGACACAACTGGTGGCTCAAGGCTAGACACAACCGGAGACTCAGGGCCAGACACAACCTTCAGAGTAAAGTCTACGAGACAGCCGCACATTTCTCAAGTGCCCACACTGTGGTCCAATAACAGAAGCATCACAAAGAAAGGTAATGTTGTCCACATCTCACCTCCACCTTCATCTTCTGATCAGGCAGTGTTCAAGGCACTTTTATCTAAGCAGCTCAGTCAACAGATGCATAGGTTCAGTGGCCTGGACGAGTCAAAAGTGGCAGAAGGTAAGACTTACACTTTGGTATCAGTTACCATGCAACCTTCTGTTGTTGCGTCCATTGTACCGTCCGGTGACACCAAGCCTCAGTACACAGCCATATCTGTTTTCCCGGGTAGTAAAGCTGGGTCTCTTCCTACCTCACCTGCCACACGCAAAACTTCATCCATACAACACAACAAGAGCATTCCTGTTGGCAATTCTTCATCCAGTAATTTTGAGGATGTATCTCGCCCACAAGTTGAAAGCACTGTATTGAACCTCAAGGGCGCCTCTTCCACACAAGCTAACAATTTCATTTCCACTAAGTCACACCATTTTCCACCCATAAAAGGTAAATTATATGAAGTGAAGGTGACTAATGTAGTGTCTTCAGAGGTGGGTGGTAGAAATGGTACGCAAGCCACTTCTGACTCATCTACTGGTTCAAGAATCCCAAGTATTGCTTTGATGCAACATTTACGGGGTAGGAAAGTCCTGGAACACTCCAGCGCTCACCCTCACACACAGCTGTCACCTCAACCCTCACTTCTATTTTCAAGACCTCAGCGTTTCCATCTCACTCCACATCGTCATCTATTTCAATCTCATCAACTCTTCCCAGAGGGCTCTAAAGTAGACACGGTCCATTCACTACTAACACACGGACCACCTCCTGTGTTCCTCTCAGACGAAACACCTGTCTTTACCCAGGACGAACAACGGCCCACGTTGTCCGTCCTGGCTCGCAATGCTCGCCTCTACTCTCTCTGGCTCACAAGGCATCACAAGTCACCACATCTGAGAGAAGAAAAGGCCAATGTACTAGATATAAAGAGATGAAGCAGATAAAAAAATTAATTGTGTATAACATTTTGTGATATAATGTTTATAAGATGATCAATGGGTTTCATTATACCTTTAAAAGTTAATCAACAAATAAATAAGAGCAGAACTTAGGTACTAAATATATTGTTACCAAATAATGTGATAGTATGTGCATCATTGTAATTGACTTGCAACTGCATTTATAAATACTTACAGCAATATTGAATTAATACATGAATTTACCCGAATTTACCTGAGGGCCACTAATACTCTAGTGGCCTTGACGAGGGCAGGAAGCTGGTGGCTTGCCAAAAGTCCCATTTGCCTTGATGATTTTTTCCGCTTGAATTTAAAAATTTAAGACTCTTGGCATTTGCGGGTAAGCGGTTCCATGGGTTAATAACCCTGTGGGTTAAAAAGCATCTGCTGTTCTCAGTCCAACATTGTGGCTTGTTGAGCATGAAATCGTTGCTCCTTGTTTGTGTTACATCTGACCTTTTGAAGAACTTGTCCGGATAAACATCCTCCAAATTATTCAATATTTTAAAAGTTTCAATGAGATCTGCCCTGCCATGCCTAGTTTGCATTGTTGTTAGCCCTGTGGCCCTCAACCATTCCTAAGAGGTGAGTTGACTTAGCTCTGGAATTATTTTTGATGCCTGGTGTTGCACTTTCTCCAGAGCAGCTATGTCCTTCTAAAGATGTAGTCTCCATGCTTGGATACAATAATCCAGGAGGAGGCGAGTAGGGAAAAAGGAGACTACCACCGTGCGTGGGCTA
Organism: Procambarus clarkii; assembly: GCF_040958095.1. NCBI lineage: Eukaryota > Metazoa > Arthropoda > Malacostraca > Decapoda > Cambaridae > Procambarus > Procambarus clarkii. The sequence continues at coordinate 15,555,567 of NC_091241.1, read as the reverse complement.
CCCTGCAACATTGCATAGTAAGTTGTTGGGTGTTGCACAGCCATAGTCTAGCAAGATGATCAATGTTGCAAGTGTTAGGTTTAATTATAACAGATGTTAAGCATAGCATGTTTTGAACAGATGCTTTTTTATTTATAACCTTGTAAATAGTAAGTTAAGTACCATATACCTGTTGTTGTTATTGTTGTTGGTTGTTAACAATAAACCATGTTGACGAAGATTGTTTCTCTTCCGCCTTAAACGTAACAGTGGCGACGAGGATTTTTAAACATCTAAGGCAGAGAACCCGGGTACGAGACAAAGTGTGAGGATCAGGAGAGAGCAGGGTACATCGTGTGGACGAATGGTATACAACAGTGAGTTGTGCAACCCATCGTGTGGCAATGGCTACCCCACTCATCTCAGTGGAGCTGTTTAATGCCACCAAGATCTCGTTGGACCTGTGGCTCAGCCTGCTGGAAGCAAACTTTCAGTATCGTGAGATTAAGGAGGATGCCAACAAGAAAGCGATACTCTTAGTTTCACTGAGTACAGAAGTATATAGTGTTCTGGGTAACTTGTGTACGCCACAGCTACCCCACACGATGACCTATGTAGACCTGATTACCCTGCTTAAACGTCATTATGTGGAGAAACCTTCATATCACAAGAGTTTGATGGATTTCCAGAAGAGGACGAAAACGCAGCAGGAATCCGTACAGGATTTATATGCGGAATTGAAGGCGTTGGCTAACCACTACAACTTCGGAGCACAGTTTGACGGCCGGGTGCGGAACCAGTTGTTCATGGCAGTAGAAAATGAGATATTTTTCCCTAACTTGGTGGGAGAAAACGTGGATCTACAATCGATGACTTCATGGACAGTGCTAGAGAAGATTTTGAACCTGGAAAGGGCTTTTGAAAGTAAGAAAGCTACTCAAAAAATTATGGTAGTACAGGGCCAGTTCAGATGTAAACACTGAGGGTACAATCACAGTAGTAGCAATTAAGAGAGGAGTGTTGGAAATAACCAACAGTTTCATACATCTCTTGTATTTTTATACAACATTTGTATTAACCACAAGTAGTTACTAAAATTACTAACTTGTAGAATTAATCATCATCATGATTTATAATAGCCATATTGCCAGATTGTTCCTAGTCAGAGTGACGACGTGAGGAACGACAGGCTAAAACATGAATTCTTTCTACATTTAGTTGGATTTGTAACAGAGTCCAGTTTATTATTTCCTTTACTAAGGATAATTACTTACTTATAAGTTTATTTTCATAGCACATTACTGCTTACTGGAACTCCCTTATTTAGTTGATATTAAACATTCCAGTGGAAATTATTTAAATGTAAAATAATTCCACTTTATATTCCTTATTTATTTACGTAGCTTTAATAAGTTGACTTACGCTACGAGGAGTTATATTATAATATGAAAGATTTAAACGTGACATAAATACTTGTCACAATTTCTTCCTTCCTTAGTTAATTCCGATATATATAAATCCATTTACGCTCGAGATATGCCTATCGAGAGTTGCGCCTGCGCAATTGAGAGGAGGAAGACGCCGCTCGGTGTAGACGATGCTATAACTTACCTATGTACTTGCAGAGAGAGACGCCATAGCAAGAATTTGCTCAGTTTCTATTCGTTCTTACATCTATAAGAACGTTGCTACATTAAATTGTCAATCAACAGCCGTGTCCCAGAACTAGTATAACTGCAATTCCATTGTCAACACCTTTCAAGCAGCAGCTGTAGGACGAAGGATTGCACAGTTCTCTCCATTAACGGACACGTGGCTCAGCAACTATTATTTCCTTTCTGTTTTCATGTGGCGACAGTTAATGTTACGACCCTGGGTTCCTCAGATGGAAACCAGAGGTCAATTTAAGCTCTAAATAATTACCTTACATTAATTCATAGAATTGGATCATGTGAGAAGGATATTTAATTACAATAATATTTATATCTTGGCTCCTTAAGACCGTATGCCTTATTCCCGTCGCCCTTGCCAAACGTAAGACGAATCTTGTTTCTTACAGAGCATTCAGACTCTTGAGCTTGTTGTTGTTGATTAATTATAAGTGAACTAATTATCAGCTATTCTTAGAATGTTTAAGGGAAATAGTAAGGTAGGTCTGAGTAAACTTGGATTGATGACTGCTGTACGATCAGCCGAATTCCGTCCGACAGCAAGCGAGTGGGAGGCAGGAGGACACTGTCCGTCTCTGGTCTGGTTGTGTGGTGACAACATCTTCCTGTGGGCCTCTGCCTCCATTCTCCTCCTCCTTTCCCCTTTCTCTTTCCTTAAGCGTCCATAACAACAAAGATAAGTATCCTCCTATATAACCGTGCTACTAGCTAGGCTTATGTGTGTAGTATAGATATTGTGTGTGTAGTATAAGCCAGTGTTTTGGGCATTCTTAAGTGATTGTGTTGTGATAGGGTGCCACGTGGGGCTCACTACCCCAAGCTGCTTCAAGCTTTAGAGTTCTTTACAAGTAGACTTTACCCTAGCTTGTCCTAATTGTAAAACCTTGCATCCTGCCTATGTGGACCAAGGCTTTTAAAGTAAGATAGTGTAAGTTATTGTTATTGTTGTTAATGTATATGGGGGTTGTTAAGAGGGTTTAATAAATAAGTTAGTTTTAAAGGAGTATCCATTCTTCCTGTGTAGGGGATCAGTGATCAAACCTCTAGGCTGACACATTGATCTTAAGCCAAATATTTAATATTATTTATGTTCTATTGGGGGCCGGACCTATCTGATCTCCACTACTTTTGATGCATCCTGATTCTAGCTGTTGGTCCATCTCTTTAATACTTCATACTCCCCATAACAGCAACCAAATTCATAATGAGAAGCAGTAAATTTATAACAGTTAACATTTAGGCTAGTTGTCGTTAGGCCGAATGCAAAATATTAAAATCTCCTAAGTTTTCTCTCTAGCCGTTTTTTTTATAACTTAGGAGATTATATTCATTATTTCTGTAGAAGAATTTTACAGTGCTGGATAAATAATAAATATAAATAAATAAATAAATATATGTTTATTTAGGTAAGGTACATACATACAAGAGATTTTACAAAGAATGATGGATTTATAGATAGGGCTAGTACATACAATGCCTAAAACCAATATTACGCAAAGCGTTTCGGGCAGGAAAAACTTAAATGACTAAAGCTTAATACTAATTGAGCATAAAGAATAAAATGTGTTGAGAACAAATAAAAATAGAGATAAAAAGGGGGGAACATTGATGAAATAGCAGCACAAATACAATTAGGTCGACAAAGAGCGTCGTTTAAAAAAAAACAGACATGGGACTGGGAAAAGACAACATTGGATAACGACCAAAACTCAGGAACAGATAGTTTAGAGAACCGCAGCAGTAGTGTGGAGGAGGAGACTACTGTGGTACAAAATAACAGCAATATTGCAGAGCCAGATAATGTAAACGATGAGAGCAACAGTGAGACAGAGGACATAGATGAAGGAATTGGGACGAAAAACGGAGATGGACCAATAAAGAGGTAGACAAGACAGACACAGATATAAATACCTTGAAAAACGCAAAACCGGAACACATTTGCAAATTCTACGCTAAAGGAATATGCAAATATGGAAAATTAGGAGCAAAATGCCATTTTCTGCATCCTCGAAAATGCAGGAACATGTTGGAGAGGGGTACATGCCGTTTTGGAACAGGGTGTAGATACTTCCACCCTAAATTATGTCAATTTTCAATTAGGGACAAAAAATGCTACAATCTTCAGTGTCCGGAATTCCAGGTGAGAGGTACACAGCGTTATAGACGGGAAGATCAATATGACACTACTGGAAATTTTTTAGAGGAAGGCAGAAACAGAGTAGTAAATATAAGAGAGAGGAACAGTCAGATGGAACCACTACAGGATTACAGAGGGGAACGGAGATACCCACAAGACTGGAATTCAAATTATCAACAAGCACACAGGTACTACACCAGACAACACCCGTCCTACTACCAAAACTGGACGAATCACTTCCAAAACGACACACCCTGGACGCAAACACAGTGGTCTCCTTACCAGAGCCTCAGATATTAACACCAAGTATAGCATCCAGCACTTCCACTAACACGATAACATCATTTATATTTGCCAACATCCAGGGTATAAAAACACGCAAATCCAACAAAGTTCACTTTATAGATGGTCTCCTTCATGAGGCAAATGCAGTGTTTGCAGCCCTAACAGAAATCCACACAAAGGACTACCTTGATGGTGAAATATGGATCTCAGAGTACAAACTTTTCAGATGTGATAGGAAACACCGGCTTCAGGGTGGGTCAGCCTCTACATCAAAGACACACTCATCTGTACTGAGCTGCTAAACACCTCAAATGATATGGTGGAAGTGCTGATAATCAAAATAGAGATTTTAAATGTAGTTATTGTCCTTGTATATAAGTCACCGGAGGCAAACCCTCAGCAGTTTAAAGACCAACTAATGAAAATAGAACACTGCTTGGAAAACCTCACAAATCCAGCTCCGAACATCATCCTGCTTGGGGACTTCAACCTACGGCACCTGAAATGGAAGCACCTGGCTAATACAGTAATATCAGAAAGAATACCAGGAAGTAGCCTAAATGAACAGGCACATGCAAATGACCTGCTACGGATGTGCGACAGGTTTGCCTTAAACCAGCAAATAGTAGAACCAACTAGGAAGGAGAACACGCTGGACCTCATTTTCACTAATAATGATGAATTGATCAGGAACATAATGATTACAAATATCTATTACTCAGATCACAACTTAATTGAAGTTATGACAACCATGGGGAGTAGACCTTCAAAACCAGTCCAGATTCCCGGTGGAGGAGATTTCAGCAAATTCAACTTCAATAATAAACAGATAAACTGGGAGCAAATAAACCAGGACTTCACAGAAATAAACTGGGAAGAACAGCTAGAAAATGCAAACCTGAACCAGTGCCTGGAAAAAATAAGCTCAGTAGCACTAGAAATATGTTCAAACCGCATACCTTTAAGAAAAAAGAGGAAGAGATGCAGATTGGAACGGGAACGTCGTTCCCTATATAGGCGAAGAAAACGAATCGCGGAACAACTTGAGAGTCGCACCCTATCTCAAGAACGGCGAAGAAGGTTAGGTAGAGAAATAGAAACAATTGAACGGAAGCTACAAGAATCATACAAAACCCAGGAGAGGCAAAGAGAGCAAGAGGCCATCAGTGAAATAGAGAAAAATCCGAAATATTTTTTCTCCTATGCAAAATCAAGATAAAAAACCACATCTAGTATCGGGCCCCTGCGAAAGGGACATGGAACTTTCACCAATGACAACAAAGAAATGAGCGAGCTACTGAGGAAGCAGTACGACTGTTTTCAGCGAGCCATTAAACACACTAAAGATTGATAACCCAAATGAATTTTTCATGGATATGATACCAACATCAAATTCATATATCAGACGTCACCCTATCCCCACTGGATTTTGAAGAAGCCATAAACAGTATGTCTATGCACTCTGCACCAGGCCCGGATTCTTGGAACTCCATATTCATAAAGAACTGTAAAAAACCACTATCACAGGCCCTCCACAGTCTGTAGAGACAAAGCCTAGATACTGGCGTTATTTCTGATATACTAAAAACAACAGAGATAGCACCACTTCATAAAGGAGGAAATAAAGCAGTGGCAAAAAATTACAGACCGATAGCACGAACATCGCACATCATAGAAATTTTTGAGAGAGTACTAAGAAGTAAGATCACAAAATACATGGAATCACAGCATCTCCATAACCCCGAACAACATGGTTTCAGAACAGGGCGCTCTTGCCTGTCGCAGTTGCTGAACCACTATGATATGGCATTAGATGCTATGGAAGACAAACAAAACGCTGATGTAATTTACACAGATTTCGCAAAAGCTTTTGATAAATGTGACCATGGTGTTATTGCACATAAAATGCGTTCAAAAGGAATTACCGGAAAAATAGGCAGATGGTTCAACAATTTCCTGACCAACAGAACCCAATGTGTAATAGTCAACAAAATAAAATCCAGCCCATCAACCGTGAAGAGCTCAGTCCCCCAGGGTACTGTGCTTGCTCCAGTACTTTTTCTCATCCTCATATCGGACATAGACAAGAACACAACCTATAGCACTGTATCATCCTTTGCAGATGACACTAGGATCTTCATGAGAGTAGGCAACATAGAGGACACGGCAAACCTCCAGTCAGATGTAGATCAGGTCTTTCTATGGGCTACAGAAAATAATATGGTGTTTAACGAAGATAAGTTCCAGCTCATGCGCTATGGAAAAAATGAAAATATAAAAACGGAAACCACGTACAAAACTCAGGCAAATCATAACATAGAACGAAAAGGCAATGTAAAGGATCTGGGTGTACTCATGTCGGAAGACCTTACCTTTAAAGAACACAATAAAGTAGCCGTCACAACTGCAAGAAAAATGACAGGTTGGATAACAAGAACTTTTCACACTAGAGATGCTATACCGATGATTGTTTGTCATCTGAATGTTTGAATGTAACTGTTTGGAACTGTTTGAATGTAATTTTCATTAATAATTTGTAATTGTATTTGTGCTGCTTTTTCAACAATGTTCCCCCCTCTTTTACCTCTATTTTTATTTGTACTCAACGCATTTTTTTCTTTTTACCCATTAGTTTTAAGCTTTAGTCATTAGTGTTTTTTCCTGCCCGAAACGCTTTGCGTAATAGTGGCTTTAGGCATTGTATGTACTAGCTCTATCTATAAAGCCAACAAACTTTGTAAAATCTCTTTATGTATGTACCTTTACCTAAATAAAAATTATTATTATTATTATTATTATTATTATTATTATTATGATGATACTTTTCAAAACGCTTGTGCTCTCTAGAGTGGAGTACTGCTGCACAATGACAGCCCCTTTCAAAGCTGGAGAAATTGCTGACTTGGAGAGCGTGCAGAGATCCTTTACTGCTAGAATCCACGCAGTAAAACATCTAAACTATTGGGACCGACTAAAGAGCTGTAAAAATCGCATGGTTTTTGGCCGCTAGCGGCGAAAATCGCGCAATTTTTGGCCGCTAGCGGCGAAAATCGCACGGTTTTTGGCCGCTAGTGGCGAAAATCGCGCTATTTTTGGCCGGTAGCGGCGAAAATCGCGATTTTTGCCCGCCAGCTGCGAAAATCGAATGGTTTTTGGCCGCTAGCGGCAAAAGTCGCGCGGTTTTTGGCCGGTAGCGGCAAAAATCGCGCTATTTTTGCCCGCCAGCTGCGAAAATCGCATGGTTTTTGGCCGCTAGCGGCGAAAATCGTGCGTTTTCGGCAGTTAGCGGCTAAAATCGCCCGATTTTTGGCCGCTTGCGGCGAAAATCGCACGGTTTTTGGCCGCTAGCGGCGAAAATCGCGCTGTTTTTGGCCGGTAGTGGCGAAAATCGCGGTTTTTGCCCGCCAGCTGCGAAAATCGCATGGTTTTTGGCCGCTAGCGGCGAAAATCGCGCGGTTTTTGGCCGGTGCGGCGAAAATCGCGCTATTTTTGGCCGGTAGCGGCGAAAAAAGCGATTTTTGCCCGCCAGCGGCGAAAATCGCATGGGTTTTGCGCAAAATAGCGCGGTTTTCGGCCGTTAGCGGCAAAAATCGCCCGATTTTTTGCCGCTAGCGGCGAAAATCGCGCTATTTTTGGCCGCTAGCAGCGAAAATCACGATTTTTGCCCGCCAGCTGCGAAAATCGTATGGTTTTTGGCCGCTAGCGGCGAAAATCGCGCGGTTTTTGGCCGGTAGCGGCGAAAATCGCGCTATTTTTGGCCGGTAGCGGCGAAAATCGCGATTTTTGCCCGCCAGCTGCGAAAATCGCATGGTTTTTGGCCGCTAGCGGCGAAAATCGCGCGTTTTCGGCAGTTAGCGGCTAAAATCGCCCGATTTTTGGCCGCTTGCGGCGAAAATCGCACGGTTTTTGGCCGCTAGCGGCGAAAATCGCGCTGTTTTTGGCCGGTAGTGGCGAAAATCGCGGTTTTTGCCCGCCAGCTGCGAAAATCGCATGGTTTTTGGCCGCCAGCGGCGAAAATCGCGCGGTTTTTGGCCGGTAGCGGCGAAAATCGCGCTATTTTTGGCCGGTAGCGGCGAAAAAAGCGATTTTTGCCCGCCAGCGGCGAAAATCGCATGGGTTTTGCGCAAAATAGCGCGGTTTTCGGCCGTTAGCGGCAAAAATCGCCCGATTTTTTGCCACTAGCGGCGAAAATCGCGCTATTTTTGGCCGGTAGCAGCGAAAATCACGATTTTTGCCCGCCAGCTGCGAAAATCGTATGGTTTTTGGCCGCTAGCGGCGAAAATCGCGCGGTTTTTGGCCGGTAGCGGCGAAAATCGCGCTATTTTTGGCCGGTAGCGGCGAAAATCGCGATTTTTGCCCGCCAGTTGCGAAAATCGTATGGTTTTTGCGCAAAATAGCGCGGTTTTCGGCCGTTAGCGGCAAAAATCGCCCGATTTTTGGCCGCTAGCGGCGAAAATCGCGCAATTTTTGGCCGCTAGCGGCGAAATTCGCACGATTTTTGGCCGCTAGAGGCGAAATTTGCACGATTTTTGGCCGCTAGCGGCGAAATTTGCACGATTTTTAGCCGCTAGCGGCGAAAATCGCCCCATTTTTGGCCGCTAGCGGCGAAAATAGCCCCTTTTTTAGCCGCTAGCGGCGAAAATCGGTCGATTTTTGGCAGGTAGCGGCGAAATTCGCGCGATTTTTTCCCGCCAGCTGCAAAAATCGCATGGTTTCTGGCCGCTAGCGTCGAAAATAGCGCGGTTTTCGGCAGTTAGCGGCAAAAATCGCCCGATTTTTGCCCGCCAGCTGCGAAAATCGCATGGTTTTTGCGCAAAATAGCGCGGTTTTCGGCCGTTAGCGGAAAAAATCGCCCGATTTTTTGTCGCTAGCGGCGAAAATTGCGCTATTTTTGGCCGGTAGCAGCGAAAATCACGATTTTTGCCCGCCAGCTGCGAAAATCATATGGTTTTTGCGCAAAATAGCGCGGTTTTCGGCCGTTAGTGGCAAAAATCGCCAAATTTTTGGCCGTTAGCGGCGAAAATCGCGCAATTTTTGGCCGCTAGCGGCGAAATTCGCACGATTTTTGGCCGCTAGAGGCGAAATTTGCACGATTTTTGGCCGCTAGCGGCGAAATTTGCACGATTTTTAGCCGCTAGCGGCGAAAATCGCCCCATTTTTGGCCGCTAGCGGCGAAAATAGCCCCTTTTTTAGCCGCTAGCGGCGAAAATCGGTCGATTTTTGGCAGGTAGCGGCGAAATTCGCGCGATTTTTTCCCGCCAGCTGCAAAAATCGCATGGTTTCTGGCCGCTAGCGTCGAAAATAGCGCGGTTTTCGGCAGTTAGCGGCAAAAATCGCCCGATTTTTGGCCGCTAGCGGCGAAAATCACACGGTTTTTGGCCGCTAGCGGCGAAAATCGCGCTATTTTTGGCCTGTAGTGGCGAAAATCGCGATTTTTGCCCGCCAGCTGCGAAAATCGCATGGTTTTTGGCCGCTAGCGTCGAAAATAGCGCGGTTTTCGGCAGTTAGCGGCAAAAATCGCCCAATTTTTGGCCGCTAGCGGCGAAAATTGCACGGTTTTTTGGCCGCTAGCTGCGAAAATCGCATGGTTTTTGCGCAAAATAGCGCGGTTTTCGGCCGTTAGCGGCAAAAATCGCCCGATTTTTGGCCGCTAGCGGAGGAAAATCGCTCGGTTTTGGCCGCTAGCGGCGAAAATCGCGCTATTTTTGGCCAGTAGCGGCGAAAATCGCAATTTTTACCCGCCAGCTGCGAAAATCGCATATTTTTTGGCCGCTAGCGGCGAAAATCGCGCGGTTTTTGGCCGGTAGCGGCGAAAATCATGCTATTTTTGGCCGGTAGCGGCGAAAATAGCGATTTTTGCCCGCCAGCTGCGAAAATCGCATAGTTTTTGGCCGCTAGCGGCGAAAATCGCGCGGTTTTTGGCCAGTAGCGGCGAAAATAGCGCTATTTTTGCCCGCCAGCTGCAAAAATCGCATGGTTTTTGGCCGCTAGCGGCGAAAATCGCGCAATTTTTGGCCGCTAGCGGCGAAAATCGCACGGTTTTTGGCCGCTAGTGCCGAAAATCGCGCTATTTTTGGCCGGTAGCGGCGAAAATCGCGATTTTTGCCCGCCAGCTGCGAAAATCGCATGGTTTTTGGCCGCTAGCGGCGAAAATCGCGCGTTTTCGGCAGTTAGCGGCTAAAATCGCCCGATTTTTGGCCGCTTGCGGCGAAAATTGCACGGTTTTTGGCCGCTAGCGGCGAAAATCGCGCTGTTTTTGGCCGGTAGTGGCGAAAATCGCGGTTTTTGCCCGCCAGCTGCGAAAATCGCATGGTTTTTGGCCGCTAGCGGCGAAAATCGCGCGGTTTTTGGCCGGTAGCGGCGAAAAAAAGCGATTTTTGCCCGCCAGCGGCGAAAATCGCATGGGTTTTGCGCAAAATAGCGCGGTTTTCGGCCGTTAGCGGCAAAAATCGCCCGATTTTTTGCCACTAGCGGCGAAAATCGCGCTATTTTTGGCCGGTAGCAGCGAAAATCACGATTTTTGCCCGCCAGCTGCGAAAATCGTATGGTTTTTTGGCCGCTAGCGGCGAAAATCGCGCGGTTTTTGGCCGGTAGCGGCGAAAATCGCGCTATTTTTTGCCGGTAGCGGCGAAAATCGCGATTTTTGCCCGCCAGCTGCGAAAATCGTATGGTTTTTGCGCAAAATAGCGCGGTTTTCGGCCGTTAGTGGCAAAAATCGCCCGATTTTTGGCCGCTAGCGGCGAAAATCGCGCAATTTTTGGCCGCTAGCGGCGAAATTCGCACGATTTTTGGCCGCTAGAGGCGAAATTTGCACGATTTTTGGCCGCTAGCGGCGAAATTTGCACGATTTTTAGCCGCTAGCGGCGAAAATCGCCCCATTTTTGGCCGCTAGCGGCGAAAATAGCCCCTTTTTTAGCCGCTAGCGGCGAAAATCGGTCGATTTTTGGCAGGTAGCGGCGAAATTCGCGCGATTTTTTCCCGCCAGCTGCAAAAATCTCATGGTTTCTGGCCGCTAGCGTCGAAAATAGCGCGGTTTTCGGCAGTTAGCGGCAAAAATCGCCCGATTTTTGGCCGCTAGCGGCGAAAATCACACGGTTTTTGGCCGCTAGCGGCGAAAATCGCGCTATTTTTGGCCTGTAGTGGCGAAAATCGCGATTTTTGCCCGCCAGCTGCGAAAATCGCATGGTTTTTGGCCGCTAGCGTCGAAAATAGCGCGGTTTTCGGCAGTTAGCGGCAAAAATCGCCCAATTTTTGGCCGCTAGCGGCGAAAATTGCACGGTTTTTGGCCGCTAGCTGCGAAAATCGCATGGTTTTTGCGCAAAATAGCGCGGTTTTCGGCCGTTAGCGGCAAAAATCGCCCGATTTTTGGCCGCTAGCGGAGAAAATCGCTCGGTTTTGGCCGCTAGCGGCGAAAATCGCGCTATTTTTGGCCAGTAGCGGCGAAAATCGCAATTTTTACCCGCCAGCTGCGAAAATCGCATATTTTTTGGCCGCTAGCGGCGAAAATCGCGCGGTTTTTGGCCGGTAGCGGCGAAAATCATGCTATTTTTGGCCGGTAGCGGCGAAAATAGCGATTTTTGCCCGCCAGCTGCGAAAATCGCATAGTTTTTGGCCGCTAGCGGCGAAAATCGCGCGGTTTTTGGCCAGTAGCGGCGAAAATAGCGCTATTTTTGCCCGCCAGCTGCAAAAATCGCATGGTTTTTGGCCGCTAGCGGCGAAAATCGCGCAATTTTTGGCCGCTAGCGGCGAAAATCGCACGGTTTTTGGCCGCTAGTGCCGAAAATCGCGCTATTTTTGGCCGGTAGCGGCGAAAATCGCGATTTTTGCCCGCCAGCTGCGAAAATCGCATGGTTTTTGGCCGCTAGCGGCGAAAATCGCGCGTTTTCGGCAGTTAGCGGCTAAAATCGCCCGATTTTTGGCCGCTTGCGGCGAAAATTGCACGGTTTTTGGCCGCTAGCGGCGAAAATCGCGCTGTTTTTGGCCGGTAGTGGCGAAAATCGCGGTTTTTGCCCGCCAGCTGCGAAAATCGCATGGTTTTTGGCCGCTAGCGGCGAAAATCGCGCGGTTTTTGGCCGGTAGCGGCGAAAAAAACGATTTTTGCCCGCCAGCGGCGAAAATCGCATGGGTTTTGCGCAAAATAGCGCGGTTTTCGGCCGTTAGCGGCAAAAATCGCCCGATTTTTTGCCACTAGCGGCGAAAATCGCGCTATTTTTGGCCGGTAGCAGCGAAAATCACGATTTTTGCCCGCCAGCTGCGAAAATCGTATGGTTTTTGGCCGCTAGCGGCGAAAATCGCGCGGTTTTTGGCCGGTAGCGGCGAAAATCGCGCTATTTTTTGCCGGTAGCGGCGAAAATCGCGATTTTTGCCCGCCAGCTGCGAAAATCGTATGGTTTTTGCGCAAAATAGCGCGGTTTTCGGCCGTTAGCGGCAAAAATCGCCCGATTTTTGGCCGCTAGCGGCGAAAATCGCGCAATTTTTGGCCGCTAGCGGCGAAATTCGCACGATTTTTGGCCGCTAGAGGCGAAATTTGCACGATTTTTGGCCGCTAGCGGCGAAATTTGCACGATTTTTAGCCGCTAGCGGCGAAAATCGCCCCATTTTTGGCCGCTAGCGGCGAAAATAGCCCCTTTTTTAGCCGCTAGCGGCGAAAATCGGTCGATTTTTGGCAGGTAGCGGCGAAATTCGCGCGATTTTTTCCCGCCAGCTGCAAAAATCGCATGGTTTCTGGCCGCTAGCGTCGAAAATAGCGCGGTTTTCGGCAGTTAGCGGCAAAAATCGCCCGATTTTTGCCCGCCAGCTGCGAAAATCGCATGGTTTTTGCGCAAAATAGCGCGGTTTTCGGCCGTTAGCGGCAAAAATCGCCCGATTTTTTGCCGCTAGCGGCGAAAATTGCGCTATTTTTGGCCGGTAGCAGCGTAAATCACGATTTTTGCCCGCCAGCTGCGAAAATCGTATGGTTTTTGCGCAAAATAGCGCGGTTTTCGGCCGTTAGTGGCAAAAATCGCCAAATTTTTGGCCGCTAGCGGCGAAAATCGCGCAATTTTTGGCCGCTAGCGGCGAAATTCGCACGATTTTTGGCCGCTAGAGGCGAAATTTGCACGATTTTTGGCCGCTAGCGGCGAAATTTGCACGATTTTTAGCCGCTAGCGGCGAAAATCGCCCCATTTTTGGCCGCTAGCGGCGAAAATAGCCCCTTTTTTAGCCGCTAGCGGCGAAAATCGGTCGATTTTTGGCAGGTAGCGGCGAAATTCGCGCGATTTTTTCCCGCCAGCTGCAAAAATCGCATGGTTTCTGGCCGCTAGCGTCGAAAATAGCGCGGTTTTCGGCAGTTAGCGGCAAAAATCGCCCGATTTTTGGCCGCTAGCGGCGAAAATCGCACGGTTTTTGGCCGCTAGCGGCGAAAATCGCGCTATTTTTGGCCTGTAGTGGCGAAAATCGCGATTTTTGCCCGCCAGCTGCGAAAATCGCATGGTTTTTGGCCGCTAGCGTCGAAAATAGCGCGGTTTTCGGCAGTTAGCGGCAAAAATCGCCCAATTTTTGGCCGCTAGCGGCGAAAATTGCACGGTTTTTGGCCGCTAGCTACGAAAATCGCATGGTTTTTGCGCAAAATAGCGCGGTTTTCGGCCGTTAGCGGCAAAAATCGCCCGATTTTTGGCCGCTAGCGGAGAAAATCGCTCGGTTTTGGCCGCTAGCGGAGAAAATCGCGCTATTTTTGGCCAGTAGCGGCGAAAATCGCAATTTTTACCCGCCAGCTGCGAAAATCGCATATTTTTTGGCCGCTAGCGGCGAAAATCGCGCGGTTTTTGGCCGGTAGCGGCGAAAATCACGCTATTTTTGGCCGGTAGCGGCGAAAATAGCGATTTTTGCCCGGCAGCTGCGAAAATCGCATTGTTTTTGGCCGCTAGCGGCGAAAATCGCGCGGTTTTTGGCCAGTAGCGGCGAAAATAGCGCTATTTTTGCCCGCCAGCTGCAAAAATCGCATGGTTTTTGGCCGCTAGCGGCGAAAATCGCGCAATTTTTGGCCGCTAGCGGCGAAAATCGCACGGTTTTTGGCCGCTAGTGCCGAAAATCGCGCTATTTTTGGCCGGTAGCGGCGAAAATCGCGATTTTTGCCCGCCAGCTGCGAAAATCGCATGGTTTTTGGCCGCTAGCGGCGAAAATCGCGCGGTTTTTGGCCGGTATAGCGGCGAAAATAGCGAAATTTTTGCCCGCCAGCTGCAAAAATCGCATGGTTTTTGGCCGCTAGCGGCAAAAGTCGCGCGGTTTTTGGCCGGTAGCGGCGAAAATAGCGCTATTTTTGCCCGCCAGCTGCAAAACTCGTATGGTTTTTGGCCGCTAACGGCGAAAATCGCGCATTTTTTGGCCGCTAGCGGCGAAAATCGCACGGTTTTTGGCCTCTAGCGGCGAAAATCGCGCTATTTTTGGCCGGTAGCGGCGAAAATCGCAATTTTTGCCCGCCAGCTGCGAAAATCGCATGGTTTTTGGCCGCTAGCGGCGAAAATCACGCTATTTTTCGCCGGTAGCGGCGAAAATCGCGATTTTTGCCCGCCAGCTGCGAAAATCGCATGGTTTTTGCGCAAAATAGCGCGGTTTTCGGCCGTTAGCGGCAAAAATCGCCCGATTTTTGGCCACTAGCGGCGAAAATCGCACGGTTTTCGGCCGCTAGCGGCGAAAATCGCACTATTTTTGGCCGGTAGCGGCGAAAATCGCATGGTTTTTGGCCGCTAGCGGCGAAAATCGCGCGGTTTTTGGCCGGTAGCGGCGAAAATAGCGCTATTTTTGCCCGCCAGCTGCAAAAATCGCATGGTTTTTGGCCGCTAGCGGCAAAAGTCGCGCGGTTTTTGGCCGGTAGCGGCAAAAATCGCGCTATTTTTGCCCGCCAGCTGCAAAAATCGCATGGTTTCTGGCCGCTAGCGTCGAAAATAGCGCGGTTTTCGGCAGTTAGCGGCTAAAATCGCCCGATTTTTGGCCGCTAGCGGCGAAAATCGCATGGTTTTTGGCCGCTAGCGGCGAAAATCGCGCTATTTTTGGCCGATAGCGGCGAAAATCGCGATTTTTACCCGCCAGCTGCGAAAATCGCATGGTTTTTGCGCAAAATAGCGCGGTTTTCGGCCGTTAGCGGCAAAAATCGTCCGATTTTTGGCCGCTAGCGGCGAAAATCGCGCTATTTTTGGCCAGTAGCGGCGAAAATCGCGATTTTTGCCCGCCAGCTGCGAAAATCGCATGGTTTTTGGCCGCTAGCGGCGAAAATCGCGCAGTTTTTGGCCGGTAGCGGCGAAAATCGGGCTATTTTTGGCTGGTAGCGGCGAAAATCGCGATTTTTGCCCGACAGCTGCGAAAATCGCATGGTTTTTGCGCAAAATAGCGCGGTTTTCGGCCGTTAGCGGCAAAAATCGCCATATTTTAGGCCGCTAGCGGCGAAAATCGCACGGTTTTTGGCCGCTATTGGCGAAAATCGCGCTATTTTTGGCCGGTAGCGGTGAAAATCGCGATTTTTGCTCGCCAGCTGCGAAAATCGCATAGTTTTTGGCCGCTAGCGGCGAAAATCGCGCCGTTTTTGGCCGGTAGCGGCGAAAATCGCGCAATTTTTGGCCGCTAGCGGCGAAATTCGCACGATTTTTGGCCGCTAGCGGCGAAATTTACACGATTTTTGGCCGCTAGCGGCGAAAATCGCCCCATTTTTGGCCGCAAGCGGCAAAAATAGCCCCTTTTTTAGCCGCTAGCGGCGAAATTCGGTCGATTTTTGGCAGGTAGCGGCGAAAATCGCGCTATTTTTGGCCTGTAGTGGCGAAAATCGCGATTTTTGCCCGCCAGCTGCGAAAATCGCATGGTTTTTTGCGCAAAATAGCGCGGTTTTCGGCCGTTAGCGGCAAAAATCGCCCGATTTTTGGCCGCTAGCGGCGAAAATCGCACGGTTTTTAGCCGCTAGCGGCGAAAATAGCGCGGTTTTCGGCAGTTAGCGGCAAAAATCGCCTGATTTTTGGCCGCTCGCGGCGAAAATCGCACGGTTTTTGGCCGCTAGCAGCGAAAATCGCGCTATTTTTGGCCTGTAGTGGCGAAAATCGCGATTTTTGCCCGCCAGCTGCGAAAATCGCATGGTTTCTGGCCGCTAGCGTCGAAAATAGCGCGGTTTTCGGCCGTTAGCGGCAAAAATCGCCCGATTTTTGGCCGCTAGCGGCGAAAATCGCGCGGTTTTTAGCCGCTAGCGGCGAAAATCACGCTATTTTTGACCGGTAGCGGCGAAAATCGCAATTTTGGCCCGCCAGCTGCGAAAACCGCATATTTTTTGGCCGCTAGCGGCGAAAATCGCGCGGTTTTTGGCCGGTAGCGGCGAAAATCACGCAATTTTTGGCCGGTAGCGGCGAAAATCGCGATTTTTGCCCGCCAGCTGCGAAAATCGCATGGTTTTTGGGCGCTAGCGGCGAAAATCGCGCAGTTTTTGGCCGCTATTGGCGAAAATCGCGCTATTTTTGGACGGTAGCGGCGAAAATCGCGAATTTTACCCGCCAGCTGCGAAAATCGCATAGTTTTTGGCCGCTAGCGGCGAAAATCGCGCGGTTTTTGGCCGTTAGCATCGAAAATAGCGCTATTTTTGCCCGCCAGCTGCAAAAATCGCATGGTTTTTGGCCGCTAGCGGCGAAAATCGCGTAATTTTTGGCCGCTAGCGGTGAAAATCGCACGGTTTTTGGCCTCTAGCGGCGAAAATCGCGCTATTTTTCGCCGGTAGCGGCGAAAATCGCAATTTTTGCCCGCCACCTGCGAAAATCGCATGGTTTTTGGCCGCTAGCGGCGAAAATCGCGCGATTTCTGGCCGGTAACGGCGAAAATAGCAGTATTTTTGCCCGCCAGCTGCAAAAATCGCATGGTTTTTGGCCGCTAGCGGCGAAAATCGCGCAATTTTTGGCCGCTAGCGGCGAAAATCGCACGGTTTTTGGCCTCTAGCTGCGAAAATCGCGCTATTTTTGGCCGGTAGCGGTTAAAGTCGCAATTTTTGCCCGCCAGCTGCGAAAATCTCATGGTTTTTGGCCGCTAGCGGCGAAAATCGTGCGGTTTTTGGCCGGTAGCGGCGAAAATCGCGCTATTTTGGGCCGGTAGCGGCGAAAATTGCGATTTTTGCCCGCCAGCTGCGAAAATCGCATGGTTTTTGCGCAAAATAGCGCGGTTTTCGGCCGTTAGCGGCAAAAATCGCCCGATTTTTGGCCGCTAGCGGCGAAAATCGCACTATTTTTGGCCGGTAGCGGCGAAAATCGCGATTTTTGCCCGCCAGCTGCGAAAATCGCATGGTTTTTGCGCAAAATAGCGCGGTTTTCGGCCGTTAGCGGCAAAAATCGCCCGATTTTTGGCCACTAGCGGCGAAAATCGCACGGTTTTCGGCCGCTAGCGGCGAAAATCGCGCTATTTTTGACCGGTAGCGGCAAAAATCGCGTTTTTTGCCCGCCAGCTGCGAAAATCGCATGGTTTTTGGCCGCTAGCGGCGAAAATCGCGCGGTTTTTGGCCGCTAGCGGCGAAAATCGCGCGGTTTTTGGCCGGTAGCGACGAAAATAGCGCTATTTTTTCCCGCCAGCTGCAAAAATCGCATGGTTTTTGGCCGGTAGCGGCAAAAATCGCGCTATTTTTGCCCGCCAGCTGCAAAAATCGCATGGTTTCTGGCTGCTAGCGTCGAAAATAGCGCGGTTTTCGGCAGTTAGCGGCTAAAATCGCCCGATTTTTGGCCGCTTGCGGCGAAAATCGCACGGTTTTTGGCCGCTAACGGCGAAAATCGCGCTGTTTTTGGCCGGTAGTGGCGAAAATCGCGGTTTTTGCCCGCCAGCTGCGAAAATCGCATGGTTTTTGGCCGCTAGCGGCGAAAATCGCGCGGTTTTTGGCCGGTAGCGGCGAAAATCGCGCTATTTTTGGCCGGTAGCAGCGAAAATCACGATTTTTGCCCGCCAGCGGCGAAAATCGCATGGTTTTTGGCCGCTAGCGGCGAAAATCGCGCGGTTTTTGGCCGGTAGCGGCGAAAATCGCGCTATTTTTGGCCGGTAGCGGCGAAAATCGCGATTTTTGCCAGCCAGCTGCGAAAATCGTATGGTTTTTACGGAAAATAGCGCGGTTTTCGGCCGTTAGCGGCAAAAATCGCCTAATTTTTGGCCGCTAGCAGCGAAAATCGCGCAATTTTTGGCCGCTAGCGGCGAAAATCGCGCAATTTTTGGCCGCTAGCGGCGAAATTCGCACGATTTTTGGCCGCTAGAGGCGAAATTTGCACGATTTTTGGCCGCTAGCGGCGAAATTTGCACGATTTTTAGCCGCTAGCGGCGAAAATCGCCCCATTTTTGGCCGCTAGCGACGAAAATAGCCCCTTTTTTAGCCGCTAGCGGCGAAAATCGGTCGATTTTTGGCAGGTAGCGGCGAAATTCGCGCGATTTTTTCCCGCCAGCTGCAAAAATCGCATGGTTTCTGGCCGCTAGCTGCGAAAATCGCATGGTTTTTGCGCAAAATAGCGCGGTTTTCGGCCGTTAGCGGCAAAAATCGCCCGATTTTTGGCCGCTAGCGGAGAAAATCGCTCGGTTTTGGCCGCTAGCGGCGAAAATCGCGCTATTTTTGGCCAGTAGCGGCGAAAATCGCAATTTTTACTGGCCAGCTGCGAAAATCGCATATTTTTTGGCCGCTAGCGGCGAAAATCGCGCGGTTTTTGGCCGGTAGAGGCGAAAATCACGCTATTTTTGGCCGGTAGCGGCGAAAATAGCGATTTTTGCCCGCCAGCTGCGAAAATCGCATAGTTTTTGGCCGCTACCGGCGAAAATCGCGCGGTTTTTGGCCAGTAGCGGCGAAAATAGCGTTATTTTTGCCCGCCAGCTGTAAAAATCGCATGGTTTTTGGCCGCTAGCGGCGAAAATCGCGCAATTTTTGGCCGCTAGCGGCGAAAATCGCACGGTTTTTGGCCGCTAGTGGCGAAAATCGCGCTATTTTTGGCCGGTAGCGGCGAAAATCGCGATTTTTGCCCGCCAGCTGCGAAAATCGCATGGTTTTTGGCCGCTAGCGGCGAAAATCGCGATTTTTGCCCGCCAGCTGCGGAAATCGCATGGTTTTTGGCCGCTAGCGGCGAAAATCGCGCGGTTTTTGGCCGGTAGCGGCGAAAATAGCGAAATTTTTGCCTGCCAGCTGCAAAAATCGCATGGTTTTTGGCCGCTAGCGGCAAAAGTCGCGCGGTTTTTGGCCGGTAGCGGCAAAAATCGCGCTATTTTTGCCCGCCAGCTGCGAAAATCGCATGGTTTTTGGCCGCTAGCGGCGAAAATCGCGCGTTTTCGGCAGTTAGCGGCTAAAATCGCCCGATTTTTGGCCGCTTGCGGCGAAAATCGCACGGTTTTTGGCCGCTAGCGGCGAAAATCGCGCTGTTTTTGGCCGGTAGTGGCGAAAATCGCGGTTTTTGCCCGCCTGCTGCGAAAATCGCATGGTTTTTGGCCGCTAGCGGCGAAAATCGCGCGGTTTTTGGCCGGTAGCGGCGAAAATCGCGCTATTTTTGGCCGGTAGCGGCGAAAAAAAGCGATTTTTGCCCGCCAGCGGCGAAAATCGCATGGTTTTTGCGCAAAATAGCGCGGTTTTCGGCCGTTAGGGGCAAAAATCGCCCGATTTTTTGCCGCTAGCGGCGAAAATCGCGCTATTTTTGGCCGGTAGCAGCGAAAATCACGATTTTTGCCCGCCAGCTGCGAAAATCGTATGGTTTTTGGCCGCTAGCGGCGAAAATCGCGCGGTTTTTGGCCGGTAGCGGCGAAAATCGCGCTATTTTTGGCCGGTAGCGGCGAAAATCGCGATTTTTGCCCGCCAGCTGCGAAAATCGTATGGTTTTTGCGCAAAATAGCGCGGTTTTCGGCCGTTAGCGGCAAAAATCGCCCGATTTTTGGCCGCTAGCGGCGAAAATCGCACAATTTTTGGCCGCTAGCGGCGAAATTCGCACGATTTTTGGCCGCTAGAGGCGAAATTTGCACGATTTTTGGCCGCTAGCGTCGAAATTTGCACGATTTTTAGCCGCTAGCGGCGAAAATCGCCCCATTTTTGGCCGCTAGCGGCGAAAATAGCCCCTTTTTTAGCCGCTAGCGGCGAAAATCGGTCGATTTTTGGCAGGTAGCGGCGAAATTCGCGCGATTTTTTCCCGCCAGCTGCAAAAATCGCATGGTTTCTGGCCGCTAGCTGCGAAAATCGCATGGTTTTTGCGCAAAATAGCGCGGTTTTCGGCCGTTAGCGGCAAAAATCGCCCGATTTTTGGCCGCTAGCGGAGAAAATCGCTCGGTTTTGGCCGCTAGCGGCGAAAATCGCGCTATTTTTGGCCAGTAGCGGCGAAAATCGCAATTTTTACTGGCCAGCTGCGAAAATCGCATATTTTTTGGCCGCTAGCGGCGAAAATCGCGCGGTTTTTGGCCGGTAGCGGCGAAAATCACGCTATTTTTGGCCGGTAGCGGCGAAAATAGCGATTTTTGCCCGCCAGCTGCGAAAATCGCATAGTTTTTGGCCGCTACCGGCGAAAATCGCGCGGTTTTTGGCCAGTAGCGGCGAAAATAGCGTTATTTTTGCCCGCCAGCTGTAAAAATCGCATGGTTTTTGGCCGCTAGCGGCGAAAATCGCGCAATTTTTGGCCGCTAGCGGCGAAAATCGCACGGTTTTTGGCCGCTAGTGGCGAAAATTGCGCTATTTTTGGCCGGTAGCGGCGAAAATCGCGATTTTTGCCCGCCAGCTGCGAAAATCGCATGGTTTTTGGCCGGTAGCGGCGAAAATCGCGATTTTTGCCCGCCAGCTGCGGAAATCGCATGGTTTTTGGCCGCTAGCGGCGAAAATCGCGCGGTTTTTGGCCGGTAGCGGCGAAAATAGCGAAATTTTTGCCTGCCAGCTGCAAAAATCGCATGGTTTTTGGCCGCTAGCGGCAAAAGTCGCGCGGTTTTTGGCCGGTAGCGGCAAAAATCGCGCTATTTTTGCCCGCCAGCTGCGAAAATCGCATGGTTTTTGGCCGCTAGCGGCGAAAATCGCGCGTTTTCGGCAGTAAGCGGCTAAAATCGCCCGATTTTTGGCCGCTTGCGGCAAAAATCGCACGGTTTTTGGCCGCTAGCGGCGAAAATCGTGCTGTTTTTGGCCGGTAGTGGCGAAAATCGCGGTTTTTGCCCGCCTGCTGCGAAAATCGCATGGTTTTTGGCCGCTAGCGGCGAAAATCGCGCGGTTTTTGGCCGGTAGCGGCGAAAATCGCGCTATTTTTGGCCGGTAGCGGCGAAAAAAACGATTTTTGCCCGCCAGCGGCGAAAATCGCATGGTTTTTGCGCAAAATAGCGCGGTTTTCGGCCGTTAGGGGCAAAAATCGCCCGATTTTTTGCCGCTAGCGGCGAAAATCGCGCTATTTTTGGCCGGTAGCAGCGAAAATCACGATTTTTGCCCGCCAGCTGCGAAAATCGTATGGTTTTTGGCCGCAAGCGGCGAAAATCGCGCGGTTTTTGGCCGGTAGCGGCGAAAATCGCGCTATTTTTGGCCGGTAGCGGCGAAAATCGCGATTTTTGCCCGCCAGCTGCGAAAATCGTATGGTTTTTGCGCAAAATAGCGCGGTTTTCGGCCGTTAGCGGCAAAAATCGCCCGATTTTTGGCCGCTAGCGGCGAAAATCGCACAATTTTTGGCCGCTAGCGGCGAAATTCGCACGATTTTTGGCCGCTAGAGGCGAAATTTGCACGATTTTTGGCCGCTAGCGTCGAAATTTGCACGATTTTTAGCCGCTAGCGGCGAAAATCGCCCCATTTTTGGCCGCTAGCGGCGAAAATAGCCCCTTTTTTAGCCGCTAGCGGCGAAAATCGGTCGATTTTTGGTATGTAGCGGCGAAATTCGCGCGATTTTTTCCCGCCAGCTGCAAAAATCGCATGGTTTCTGGCCGCTAGCGTCGAAAATAGCGCGGTTTTCGGCAGTTAGCGGCAAAAATCGCCCGATTTTTGGCCGCTAGCGGCGAAAATCGCACGGTGTTTGGCCGCTAGTGGCGAAAATCGAGCTCTTTTTGGCCGCTAGCGGCGAAGATCGCGATTTTTGCCCGCCAGTTGCGAAAATCGCATGGTTTTTGGCCGCTACCGGCGAAAATCGTGCGGTTTTTGGCCGGTAGCGGCGAAAATCGCGCTATTTTTGGCCGGTAGCGGCGAAAATTGCGATTTTTGCCCGCCAGCTGCGAAAATCGCATGGTTTTTGCGCAAAATAGCGCGGTTTTCGGCCGTTAGCGGCAAAAATCGCCCGATTTTTGGCCGCTAGCGGCGAAAATCGCGCTATTTTTGGCCGGTAGCGGCGAAAATCGCGATTTTTGCCCGCCAGCTGCGAAAATCGCATAGTTTTTGGCCGCTAGCGGCGAAAATCGCGCGGTTTTTGGCCGGTAGCGGCGAAAATAGCGCTATTTTTGCCCGCCAGCTGCAAAAATCGCATGGTTTTTGGCCGCTAGCGGCGAAAATCGCGCAATTTTTGGCCGCTACCGGCGAAAATCGCACGGTTTTTGGCCGCTAGTGGCGAAAATCGAGCTCTTTTTGGCCGCTAGCGGCGAAAATCGCGCGGTTTTTGGCCGCTAGCGGCGAAAATCGCGCTATTTTTGGCCGGTAGCGGCGAAAATCGCGATTTTTGCCCGCCAGCTGCAAAAATCGCATGGTTTTTGGCCGCTACCGACGAAAATCGTGCGGTTTTTGGCCGGTAGCGGCGAAAATCGCGCTATTTTTGGCCGGTAGCGGCGAAAATTGCAATTTTTGCCCGCCAGCTGCGAAAATCGCATGGTTTTTGCGCAAAATAGCGCGGTTTTCGGCCGTTAGTGGCAAAAATCGCCCGATTTTTGGCCGCTAGCGGCGAAAATCGCGCTATTTTTGGCCGGTAGCGGCGAAAATCGCGATTTTTGCCCGCCAGCTTCGAAAATCGCATGGTTTTTGCGCAAAATAGCGCGGTTTTCGGCCGTTAGCGGCAAAAATCGCCCGATTTTAGGCCGCTAGCGGCGAAAATCGCACGGTTTTTGGCCGCTATTGGCGAAAATCGCGCTATTTTTGGCCGGTAGCGGCGAAAATCGCGATTTTTGCCCGCTAGCTGCGAAAATCGCGCGGTTTTGGCCGCTAGCGGCGAAAATCGCGCGGTTTTTGGCCGGTAGCGGCGAAAATAGCGCTATTTTTGGCCGGTAGCGGCGAAAGTCGTGATTTTTCCCCGCCAGCTGCAAAAATCGCATAGTTTTTGCGCAAAATAGCGCGGTTTTCGGCCGTTAGCGGCAAAAATCGCCCGATTTTTGGCCGCTAGCGGCGAAAATCGCACGGTTTTTGGCCGCTATTGGCGAAAATCGCGCTATTTTCGGCCGGTAGCGGCGAAAATCGCGATTTTTGCCCGCCAGCTGCGAAAATCGCATAGTTTTTGCCGCTAGCGGCGAAAATCGCGCGGTTTTTGGCCGGTAGCGGCGAAAATAGCGCTATTTTTGCCCGCCAGCTGCAAAAATCGCATGGTTTTTGGCCGCTATATAGCGGCGCTTTTTTTAAAAGTTGACGTGGCTTGAGAGATTTCTGGAGATTTTGTTTCACAGTTTTTTGGGAAGAATGTTGTTAGGGAACTTAACACAATTAACTATTTTGTGTGTCTTTTTAAACTTGAGTGTAATGTTCAAGCCCATTTAACACATCTGGTGACATTTTGTATCTCACTGCTGGAGTCTATCTTCCCAACAACAGCAAAGCCCTCATCAGTCTCCTTAGAATCCTCTGCCATCCTCTGTCAGAAATGGGATTGGTCTGGAGGAAGTAGATGCAACAACAGCAGTAGGACCTGACACATTGGAATTAAATGACAAGGTCTCCAAAATATGACAGGAAAAGAAGGCTGAGTAGACTGCATCTAACTAGATTGTCAAAATGCATTTGATACTACTCCTCGAGGAGGGCTGGTGTATTAGCAGTGATAACTAGCAAAATATATTTAACATCTCTAACCTCTCTTCATAGCTCTTTTTTTTCAGTTTGGGAAGTCATTACATGTCTTTGCACCTCTTCCAGGTTTAGAGATGTGCTTCTGAAGATATGGGCATCATACAACTGGTGCATATTCCAATTTTGGTCTTACAAAGGTCATGAACAATTTCTTTAATATTTTGCCAAGTTCAGTAACTAAAAGCAATTTTTAAGTTGGACAGCATAGCATATTCTCCTTTATACTGTTCTTTACATGATCCGCAGGTGACACTTTTTTATACGGAACCCCTCCAAGCTCTCTTTATCAGAATTCTTTAAAGCTTTATCACAATTTGTAGGTTTGCATGTGGCCTATTTTCTCTTATTCCACATTCCATAACTTGGCACATATTCATATTAAATTTCATTTGCCAAGTGTTACTCCAAACACTTATTCTGTTCAGGTCTTCTTCAAGGGCACGTCAATTGTCTAAGTTTCTTATCTTCCCTAGTAGCCTGGCACTATCAGCAAACATGTTCATATGTATATGTGTATGAGCATCTATATGTGTGAGAACATGTACTGCATGTGTACAGTACATACTTTTTGT
Organism: Procambarus clarkii; assembly: GCF_040958095.1. Lineage (NCBI taxonomy): Eukaryota > Metazoa > Arthropoda > Malacostraca > Decapoda > Cambaridae > Procambarus > Procambarus clarkii. The sequence continues at coordinate 15,530,991 of NC_091241.1, read as the reverse complement.
GTACATATATACAGTACTGTATGTATAAATACGTGTATACCGTATAAGCTCACTTATCCAAGTATGTATGGATGGGTGTGGGGTGTATATGTGTAGGGGTTTGGGATGCGTATGCATATGTGAGTATAGGGTTGTAGTAGGTGTGTATGAGGTGAGTAAGTGCTTTTGTGGAGGGCGAGTGAGTGATTCACAACCATTTTCTTGACCAGTTCTTATAATGACTGCTGATGGTAGCGGGGACTGTTTCGTATGAGCTGGGAGGGGGAGGATGAGGGCATGACATGGATAGGAGAGGGAGGATTGAGTGTTTGCAAGGGTTGGGAGAGTGGTGGGTGGGTCAATGGAGGGAGGGAGGGAGAAAGTCAGACAGGGTAGGAGGGAGGGAGGAAGTCAGGCAGGGAAGGAGGGAGGGGAGGGAGGGAGGCAGGCAGGGGAAGAGAAGGGAGGGAGGCAGGCAGGTAGGGAAGGAGGGAGGGAGGGGAGGTAGGGAAGGAGGGAGGGGAGGCAGGCAGGAAAAGAGGGAGGGAGGGAGGCAGGCAGGGAAAGAGGAGGGAGGGAGGCAGGCAGGGAAAGAGGAGGGAGTTTACCTAGTTTGCCTAGCCTCACCATGCTCCCTTACTCCATTGTACCCCTGGCTTTGCCTGTGTCTCAAATTGCAAATTGTTAATTACAGTGTACCTGAGAGTACTTGTAAGCAATCTACCTCATTTTTCTTTTTTGTTCATTTTGTTTTTGTTTTGTATAGTGTTGTTTATATATTTTTCCCCCCTTCTATATCAAAATTCTATTTTGTAATTGTCATTCTTGCCTTATTTTCCTACAACCAGCCCTTTTTTATGCAGACAAGTATAGACCCAGAACTAAACCTCTTATCCACTATCTATGACAATCACCACTTTAATGATCAAAATTGCAGATATTTTACAGCACATGAAGTAAACAATGTATTAACACATAATCACAATATGTCTGTAATCAACTTGAACGTTAGATCCCTAGGTAAACACTTTGATGATGTTAGTGCCTTGATTGAAACTATTGACAACAACTTCTCTTTTATTATACTTACTGAAACGTGGTTGAAAGAGGATACTACTCAACTCTTTTAACATGCCTAACTACTCGGCAATTCACAACTGTCGTCAAAATCAGAGAGGTGGTGGTACTGCTCTTTACTACCACCAAGAACATGCTTAAAAGTAATTAGAACTAGAGACTGCTGTGGGGAGTATATCTTCGCCAGTTTCAGAGTCAAGGGTGCCGAGTCTGTCCTGTCTGTGGGTGCAGTCTATAGAATTCCTAACACTGATGTGTCCGAATTCAACTCAAACCTTAGAAATCTAATACTAGATAACAGACTGAACAAAAACCATCTAATTATTGTAGGGGTCTTCAATATTGACCTCTGCGAGCCTGAACACCCTACTGCTGTTAGCTTCCTCAACTGTATGAATTCCTGCTTCCTCATACCCTTAATTACTAGACCTACTAGAAACACTGATAGTACTGCCACGACTCTAGATCACATCTGGATCAACATAACCTCTCCGCTTACTTCAGGTATAATCACCGATAGCACTACAGACCATTACCCCACATTTCTCTTAACAAACATTAACAAACTGCCTCTAGAGACAAGGGAGTTAAGCTTTAGGCTGCACAATGAAACTGCTATAGACAATTTTCTAACTGCTGCTAATAATGTCAACTGGGAGTCCGAGTTAGGTAACATAGGGAACATCAACCTAGCATGTGCAATCTTTTCTTCAAAAAACTCTCAACCTTTATAACACCCACTGTCCTATGCTTACGAAACAAGTCACAACCAAAAGGCTTAACAATCCTTGGCTTACAAAGGGAATACTTAAATCCATTAATAAAAAACATGACCTTGAGAAGAAGTATAGGCTAGGAACAGTCTCCAGAGAATTCTCAAAGAATTACTCGTTATTGCTATCTAAAATAATTAGACGAGCCAAAACTAAGTACTACGAAGATAAATTTACCCAAATAAAGAGCAACATTAAAAAAACTTGGAGCACAATTTCACAAATATTGGGATCTAAGAAGATTTTAAATAACAAACCAACACTCCTGTCCAATAACGATGGTCAGCTTTCAGCCTCTGATTCTGCTATTGAGTTCAATAGGTTCTTCTCTTCCATTGGGACATCCCTTGCAAATGATATTCCATCTTCCAGTACTGATATTAAGGACTATCTTACAGGTAACTATCCACAGTCTCTGTACCTAAAGCCTACTAATTCCACTGACGTTAATGAGATAATTCTTTCCCTTAAAACCAAGTCTAGTGCCCTTGAGGAGATACCAACCTTAATTTACAAAAAAGCCTCCAGATCTTTAGCCCCTGCTATTGCATTGCTTCTTCAACAAGTCACTTGAACTCCAAACCTTCCCAGATATGCTAAAAAAAGCGAGAGTAACCCCTGTCCACAAATGTGGTGATCTCACAGATGTTAACAACTACAGACCTATATCAATCCTGCCTAACTTGTCAAAAATATTTGAAAAACTAATCTACAAGCAGCTTTACTCTTATCTAGCCAAACACAATATACTTAGCTCTTGTCAATATGGCTTCAGACCCAAAAAAAGCACTAACGGTGCACTTATTAGTATGATTAACTTGATTCATGCAGCTCTTGATAAAAATGAGTTCCCTGTTGGGTTATTTGTGGACCTGCAGAAGGCTTTTGACACTGTCAACCACCAAAACCTTCTTAAATTACATCATTATGGAGTCAGAGGACACTCCCTGCAATACCTCAAATCTTACCTTACTGACAGGCTCCAGTATGTTTCTGTGAATAATTCAATTTCTCCCACCCTACCCACCAACATTGGTGTTCCTCAGAGCAGCATACTTGGCCCTCTCCTCTTTCTCATCTACATTAATGACCTTCCAAATGCCTCCCAACACCTCAAACCAATTCTATTTGCTGACGACACAACCTTCATTTACTCCAGTCCTGACCCCCTTGCTCTAAATGCCACAGTAAATACTGAGCTAAATAAAGTCCATCTTTGGCTAACTGCCAACAAACTCACCCTTAACATTGACAAAACTTTCTATATTCTGTTTGGCAATAAATCCTCTAATCAAATAAATCTCAGAATTAACAATACCCAAATTTGTAACAAATTAGATGGCAAATTCCTTGCATTCTCATTGACCACAAGCTGAATTTCCAGGGACACATTCTAAATATATCAAAAAAAGTTTCAAAAACTGTTGGCATTCTTCCTAAGATCAGATATTATGTACCCCGCCATGCCCTGGTGACGCTCTATTACTCCCTCATCTATCCATATCTCAACTATGGTATTTGTGCTTGGGGTTCTACTACCCAAAATCACTTACATCCTCTAATTACTCAACACAAAGCTGCCATTAGGACAATATCCAACTCTGGCCCCAGACATCACTCAGTACCCCTACTCAAATCTCTGAATATGTTGGATATTAAGTCACTGCACATTCTCTCATGTGTATTATACATATATAAAACGCTGAACTGTAATGCCAATCCTGACCTCAAAAGCTTCATTGAAGGTTGTAACAGATCCCATGAGTACCACACCAGAAATAAATTCAGTTTTGATATTCCAAGAGTACGACTTAATCAAACTAGAAATGCTCTACAAATCAAGGGACCCAGAATGTGGAATGACCTTCCCAACCATGTTAAAGACTGTACCTCTCTCAACCAGTTTAAGATAAAAACTAAGCACTACCTAATGAATTCCCTGTAACCTACCTTACCCCTCTATTGTCAACCCATGTCTGTTTTCTTAAACAACACTGTTTGTCGACCTATTTGTATTTGTGCTGCTTTTTCAGCCATGTTTCCCCCTTTTTATCTTTATTTTTATTTGTTCTCAACACATTTTATTCTTTATTCTCATTTAGTATTAAGTATTAGTCATTAAAGTTTTTCCTGCCCGAAACGCTTTGCGTAATAGTGGCTTTAGGCATTGTATGTACTAGCTCTATCTATAAATCTATCAATTTATGTAAAATCTCTTGTATGTACCTTACCTGAATAAACATTTTATTTTTTTTTATTTTAAGTGAAGGGAGGGAGGGAGGCAGAAAGTGCAGGAGGGAGGGAGGGAGGCAGGAAGTGAAGGAGGGAGGGAGGGAGGCAGGAAGTGAAGGAGGGAGGGAGGGAGGCAGGCAAGGAGGGAGGGAGGGAGCCAGGCTAGGTGAGTGGAAGGGAGGGTTCGGGCAGTCATACACGGAAGCTGGAGTGGGTGTGGGAGTATCTGGAGTTGGTGTGGTCTCTCTCTGAATGTGGGTGTAGTGAGTCTTAGAATGTTATGTGCCTGCCTGCCGGACTGCTTGCCGGCCTGCCTGCCGGACTGCCTGCCAGCTTGCCTGCCAGCTTGCCTGCCGGCTTGCCAGCCAGTTTGTTACCCATAAATTCATCCAGCCCACCTATCTGTCCACCCACTTTCCCCACCAGCCATGCAGCCAACCAGCTAACCACCCAGATAGCTAAACATCCACCCAGCCACAAACAAATGAGTGAGTGAGTGAATGAGTGAGTGTGTGTGTGTGTGTGAGAGAGTGTAATTACCTAAGTGTAGTTACAGGATGAGAGCTACGCTCGTGGTGTCCTGTCTCCCCAGCACTCTGTCATATAATGCTTTGAAATTACTGACGGTTTTGGCCTCCACCCCCTTCTCACTTAACTTGTTCCAACCGTCTACCACTCTGTTTACAAAAGTGAATTTTCGTATATTTCTCCGGCAGCTTTGTTTCGTTAGTTAAAATCTATGACTTCCTGCACTTGAAGTTCCGGGTCTCAGGAAGTCTTCCCTATCAATTTTATCGATTCCCGTTACTATTTTGAACGTAGTGATCATATCGCCTCTTTTTCTTCTATCTTATAACTTTTGCATATTTAATGCCTCTAACCTCGAATCGTAGCTCTTGCCCTTCAGTTCTGGGAGCCACTTAGTAGCATGTCTTTGCGCCTTTTCCAGTTTGTTGATGTGCTTCTTAAGATATGGGCACCACACAACTGCTGCATATTCTAGCTTTGGCCTAACAAAAGTCATGAACAATTTCTTTAGTATATCGCCATCCATGTATTTAAAAGCAATTCTGAAGTTAGAAAGCGTGGCATAGGCTCCTCGCACAATATTCTTTATGTGGTCCTCAGGTGATAGTTTTCTATCTAGAACCACCCCTAGATCTCTTTCTTTATCAGAATTCTTTAAAGATTTCTCACATAATATATAGGTTGTGTGGAGTCTTTGTTCTCCTATTCCACATTCCATAACATGGCATTTATTAACATTAAATTCCATTTGCCAAGTGGCGCTCCATGTACTTATTTTGTCCAGGTCTTCTTGAAGGGCATGACAATCATCTAAGTTTCTTATCCTTCCTATTATCTTAGCATCATCAGCAAACATGTTCATATAATTCTGTATACCAGCTGGTAGATCATTTATGTAGACAGTAAACATCACTGGTGCAAGAACTGAACCCTGTGGTACTCCACTTGTGACATTTCTCCAGTCCGATACATTGCCTCTGATCACAGCCCTCATTTTTCTATCAGTCAGAAAATTTTTCATCCATGTTAGAAGCGTACCTGTCACTCCTCCAATATTTTCCAGTTTCCAGAACAACCTCTTATGTGGAATTCTGTCGAAAGCCTTTTTTAGGTCCAGATAGATGCAGTCAACCCAACCATCTCTTTCCTGTAATATCTCTGTTGCTCGATCATAGAAACTGAGTAAATTCGATACACAGGATCTTCCAGATCGAAAACCATACTGTCTGATATTATATCATGTGTAATTACCTAAGTGTAATTACCTAAGTGTAGTTACAGGATGAGAGCTACGCTCGTGGTGTCCCATCTTCCCAGCACTCTTTGTCATATAACGCTTTGAAACTACTGACGGTCTTGGCCTCCACCACCTTCTCACTTAACTTGTTCCAACCGTCTACCACTCTATTTGCGAAGGTGAATTTTCTTATATTTCTTCGGCATCTGTGTTTAGCTAGTTTAAATCTATGGCCTCTTGTTCTTGAAGTTCCAGGTCTCAGGAAGTCTTCCCTGTCGATTTTATCAATTCCTGTTACTATTTTGTATGTAGTGATCATATCACCTCTTTTTCTTCTGTCTTCTAGTTTTGGCATGTTTAATGCCTCTAACCTCTCCTCGTAGCTCTTACCCTCCAGTTCTGGGAGCCACTTAGTAGCATGTCTTTGCACCTTTTCCAGTTTGTTGATGTGCTTCTTAAGATATGGGCACCACACAACAGCTGCATATTCTAGCTTTGGCCTAACAAAAGTCATGAACAATTTCTTTAGTATATCACCATCCATGTATTTAAATGCAATTCTGAAGTTAGAAAGCATAGCATAGGCTCCTTGCACAATATTCTTTATGTGGTCCTCAGGTGATAGTTTTCTATCTAGAACCACCCCTAGATCTCTTTCTTTATCAGAATTCTTTAAAGATTTCTCACATAATATATAGGTTGTGTGGGGTCTATGTTCTCCTATTCCACATTCCATAACATGACATTTATTAACATTAAATTCCATTTGCTCCATCTACTTATTTTGTCCATGTCTTCTTGAAGGGCATGACAATCATCTAAATTTCTTATCCTTCCTATTATCTTAGCATCATCAGCAAACATGTTCATATAATTCTGTATACCAACTGGTAGATCATTTATGTACACAATAAACATCACTGGTGCAAGAACTGAACCCTGTGGTACTCCACTTGTGACATTTCTCCATTCCGATACATTGCCTCTGATTACCGCCCTCATTTTTCTATCAGTCAGAAAATTTTTCATCCATGATAGAAGCTTACCTGTCACCCCTCCAATATTTTCCAGTTTCCAGAACAACCTCTTATGTGGAACTCTGTCGAAAGCCTTTTTTAGGTCCAGATAGATGCAGTCAACCCAACCATCTCTTTCCTGTAATATCTCTGTGGTTCGATCATAGAAACTGAGTAAATTCGATACACAGGATCTTCCAGATCGAAAACCATACTGTCTGATATTATATCATTTCTCTCTAGGTGTTCTACCCATTTAGTTATGATTAGTTTTTCCAATACTTTCACTATTACACTTGTCAATGATACAGGTCTATAATTGAGGGGGTCTTCCCTGCTGCCACTTTTGTAGATTGGAACTATGTTAGCCTGTTTCCACACATCTGCTACGATTCCTGTACACAGGGATGCCTGAAAGATCAGGTGAAGTGGAATGCTGAGCTCAGATGCACATTCTCTCAGAACCCATGGTGAAACGCCATCTGGGCCAGCTGCTTTGTTCTTACCGAGCTCCTTGAGCATTTTTTCCACTTCGTCTCTAGTCACCTCTATGTGCTCTATGTTGTTCTCTGGAATTCTTATTGTATCTGGTTCCCTAAAGATTTCATTTTGTACAAACACACTTTGGCACTTTTCGTTTAGTGTTTCACACATTTCCTTTTCATCTTCCGTGAATCTATTTCCCATTTTCAACCTCTGAATATTATCCTTTACCTGCAATTTGTTGTTTATGAATTTATAGAATAGACCTGGTTCTGTTTTACATTTGTCTGCAATCCCTTTTTCAAAATTTCTTTCTGCCTTTCTCCTCACTGCCGTGTAGTTGTTTCTCGCATCTTTGTATCGCTGGTATGTTTGGGGGTTCGGCCTCTTCCTGTATCGATTCCATTTGTGTGTCTTTTGGTCTCTAGCCCTCTCGCAATTTCTATTGAACCAATCCTGTTTCCTAGTTCTGCATCTGTTTTGGTATAAATTTTTTTGTGCCTTTATCATATATTTCACAAAACTTGCCATACATCTCATTCACTTCCTTGCCTAGCATCAAGTCTGTCCAATTATACTCACTAAAAAAATTTCTAAGGTCACCATAATGTCCTCTCCTGAAGTCTGGTTTTTCAACTGCTTCAACCTCCTTATTTTCTTCCAGCTTATAACGCATTGCATACTTTATTCCCAAAAAGACATGGTCACTTTTACCCAAGGGAGGAAGGTACTGAATGTCAAATATCTCTTCCTCCTTCCTGGTAAATATCAAATCTAGCATGGAGGGAACGTCCCCTTCCCTCATCCTCGTAGCTTGTTTAACATGTTGATACAAGAATGTTTCCAGGATGAGGTCTACAAATTTACAGGTCCAAAAATCTTCTGTTTTAGCTTCATATGCTTCCCAGTCTATGGATTTCAAGTTGAAGTCACCGACTATCAACAGTTGTGATCTATCGTTATCCGCTCTCGCTAAAATCTCTCTCATTATTGTTACAAGACCTTCACGTTTACTATCTAGCTCCTCCTTTGACCATGTGCTGCTTGGCGGTGGACTATATGCATTTATTATCATTAGTTTATCATCCTCATGGCAGATCTCTAGTGCTATTATATCAACTTCTTGTGGATTGGCAGTCATTATTTCGTTCACCTTTAGGTGTTCTTTTACCAGCACAGCAACGCCACCGCCTTTCCTAATTTTTCTGTCCCGTCTCCAAATTGAGTAGCCCCTTGGGAATATGACCTCATTTAAAATTACATCTTCAAGTTTTGTCTCCGTGAGTGCAACAATGTCTGGTGTCTGCAGCTGTATTACATCACTTAACTCCAGTATCTTCGATCTCACTCCATCTATGTTGGTGTATGCAATCTTCAGGAACTTGTTCCCCCTCTCCTTATTCTTCACTCCCCCTCTCTCTATTGATTTTGTTGGTTTGCCTTTATGTATCACTTTACTGGTCTGCCTACCCCTATCACTTTGTAGAAAAAAGAATTGATTTCTTCTTCATTCCTGCTCTCATTAAAATGTTTTGCCTCGGCGAGGTTCAGTTTCAGCTTCTCTCTATCTTCTTTTGAAAGATCTCCTCTTAACGACCACACTTTCCCATCCTCATCACTTTGTAATTTTCTAGCATTCCTTAGTACTTCTTCCATCTGTTTGGCACCGTTTAGGGTGATCCTCAAAGGTCGATCTTTCCCTTTTACGTACCTGCCTATTCTCCTGTAGTCGCACACATTCTCTATGGTTGTAAGACCTTCCACGAGGCCAACAATTTTATCTACTACTTTAGCTTCTTCTACAGCTCTTTCTGACCTAGATGTTATCGCCTTTTCTTTGCAGCCAAAAATGATCAGGGACTTACTCCGATCAACTGTGTTTTGCACCAACTTCGGGTTAGATGCCAATTCTTTTCTCACTTCCAGCCTAATGTTTGTTTTATCTTGGTTGCTGCAGTGTTTGACTTCCTTTACTGCTTCTTCTATTTTTTCCTTCTCCTTGGCCACTTGTGCATAAGTGAGTTGCATATCTTTCTTGCACTGTTCTATTCCCTGTGTAACTTCCTCCATCTGTGCTGACAAAAGCTGTTTCTCCTGTTGAATTTCCTTGCCTAACCTATTGTAGTCATTTATGTTTAAATTTACTTTAACTTCTTCCAAAGCTATTTTTAAGAGTTTATTTTCTTCTTCCATGGCTTTGCAATTTGTTTCCAATTGATTCTTATCCTTGCGCAAGTCTTTCACTAAACCCTCAAGACATAAAACTTTGCTATTCAAATGGTCATTACTTTCTTTCAATTTACTAATTATTTCTACATGAGAGTTCACTATAGTATCTAAATTTACCAACTTGTTATGTAGACTGCTAATATCAATGCTTTCTTCAATGAATCCCTCAAAATCAATCTGTTTTGTTTTTCCCCTTGCCAGTGGCCATCTTGAATGTTCTTCTCTGCACTGTAAACACTAGGGCAACTTTTTCTCATCCGATTTTTCACTTCCCTTAGCACTTTCCTGTGTGTGTGTGTGTGTGTGTGTGTGTGTGTGGTTGTGTGAAATTTAAATTATGTTGTTTGTGGTACACAAAAATTGTGAATGTGTTCACTTTTGGACTTGGCCGGTAAAAGTTCTGCTAATCCGCATATTGGGTTTATCCGGCGGGTGGGCCTTCCCATATAATTTGGATAAGTGAGCTTATAAAGTACAGGTGAACAAGGTGTCTTTGTTACCTTACATTTTGATGGCGACAGTATATAAATCAAATTATATCTGATTTATTCACTTTCATTTGTAACATTACAGGATGTTTATTTCTCAACAATAATACACTATGAAAGAAAAACAATTTATGTTACTATATTATATAAAAATCCAAGAGAGCTTTAAACAATGATTTTCTAAAGAATACTATTTATTAATGTTTAATATACTGTATTAGTATTAACTGAATTTCCTTCTCAAGAGGAATTAGATGCAATATTTGACACTTTAAACCTTTATTTCAAAGTTACCAAGCTGCTGAAAATTTGTCCAAATTGTGATTATCATATAAAACAAAGCATTATAAAAATCTTACACATTTCTATTTAAAATAATAATGAGCAAAGTGTAAACGACCGCCATCTTAAAGAATAACACTATAACAAAGCCAAACGAGTCATTTTGCTGTTAATCAATAGTTTATGAGTACAGGTCACTAACTGTTTGTTTATTTGTTTTTTTAAAAAGCTGCATTAACTTAAAATGGCAAATTAAAATAATTATCACCATTCTAAGTGCAATATTTTAAACTGAAACATCTAAAGACCGGATGGCATTAAACTAAAACATCTGACGACCGAATGGTATTAAACTGAAACATCTAAAGACTGGATGGCATTGGTTGCACATGAAAACACTACCATGGGAGGGGGGAGGGATATGATAAAAGGGGTACCCTTTTACTTACTATTGAAGGCTATCTATGTTTTCTTTGGCAACATTCACACTGCAATGTCACTTAGGGAACGTCCGAGTCATTTCTCCACATCCATAATGCAACATTAATATGCTTTCATCATTAATTATATCTACTATCTTTGCTTGCACTTTTATGTTTTTGCTGCATTTGTTTCTAACGTTTCAATGGTATATGTTGGCGTAGGCAACCTTCCTCCACCCCTCGGAGTCTTCTCTCTCTTGGTGTGTGATCAGCATGACCCATGTAAATGGCAAAGCATCATGCAGAATATTTCCAGCGTTCCTTCAACTTCCTTAATGCAGTGACATTACAGATGTCTGGGAATGACCTTAACAGTAAAAAATGGAGTGTAATTGTATTAAAAATTAATGTTCAATGGCTGGCTGTGATGTGAGAAGTGCATCAATACTTGTGGATTGCAAGGCATTGCAGAATTACAAAAAGGGCAACAGAATTTATGGAATTAATACTTAGATGATCTGGCCAAATTATGTGCAGACCAATGGAAAGGAAGAGGAAGGCTGAGGCCATGATGAGAGGAAAAGATGAGTATGCCGGTAAAGATGTGTCAGCATGGTGGCCCATATAATGCTGATAGATAGTGGAAATGGATGGATGGATGGATGTGGATGAGCTTTGAACAGCAGTAAAGGAATCTTAATGATCTTCTTTACATAATACTAACACCACTCAAAATATTTCTAATATTTGTAGTACAGAAAATGCTCCTGATAATTCCTACCGTCAAAAACCAAATAAACTTGGGTACTATGTCAACATGGTACCGATTTTCTCTGTCCAGCGTTAATTAGCATGTGATCAGATGACACACTAATATTAACCACAGATTGCTGTAGGTAGACAGGCAGATACAAGTACCATAAGTACCAGATGTAGTGGTACTCTACTAAGATATTGGTAATGAGAAAAACGTCTTCCACTCACTCCATCAAAGAGATCCTTCTCCTAACATAACATGAAGATTCCTGTGAGAACTGAAGCTGGAATTATACGACCCCAACATGTCCTGATACCGGCTACACCACCACTCTCGCCATTCCTTTTCCCAAGCACGAGTTGTAACTGATCACCACTTGCAGCTACAACTGATCACCACTTGCAGCTACAACTGATCACCACTTGCAGCTACAACTGATCACCACTTGCAGCTACAACTGATCACCACTTGCAGCTACAACTGATCAACACTTGCAGCTACAACTGATCACCACTTGCAGCTACAACTGATCACCACTTGCAGCTACAACTGATCACCACTTGCAGCTACAACTGATCACCACTTGCAGCTACAACTGATCACCACTTGCAGCTACAACTGATCAACACTTGCAGCTACAACTGATCACCACTTGCAGCTACAACTGATCACCACTTGCAGCTACAACTGATCACCACTTGCAGCTACAACTGATCACCACTTGCAGCTACAACTGATCAACACTTGCAGCTACAACTGATCAACACTTGCAGCTACAACTGATCAACACTTGCAGCTACAACTGATCACCACTTGCAGCTACAACTGATCACCACTTGCAGCTACAACTGATCACCACTTGCAGCTACAACTGATCACCACTTGCAGCTACAACTGATCACCACTTGCAGCTACAACTGATCACCACTTGCAGCTACAACTGATCACCACTTGCAGCTACAACTGATCACCACTTGCAGCTACAACTGATCACCACTTGCAGCTACAACTGCAATACCAAAAGCAGCCATAACAAATTTTTCATCATGACTGACACAACAACACACAGGTGCTCAACACAACAATACTTGCTAGGCATACATTCAAACTTTATCGCTAATAATATATGACATCATACCTTAACAATTATTGGTTCTTTGAATAAATATGTACTACTGTACAGACAAAATAAGTTATTTAAAAACTGATCACGTTAAAGTGACACAGACTTTTTGACCATTCCTCAACCTTAATGAGGAACTGTTAAGTAACTTAACAAAACAGAAGCAGCAAGATAAAGTTAGCTAGAGTCAACTGACTGTCTTTGGAGAATACTGATGCATCTATTATCACATTTTGTTCTATGAAAAATCATTTATGGCAAAATATTTACAGTAATAAACCTATATACAGTTTGTTGAAGAGATGAAAAAGAATGATCTACAACATACTCAAATATACATCTCGATTGCATTAAGCTCTTGAGAGCCAAAATTTGCGCTATTACACTCAATCAGAGAGTGGAGTTTTAGCGAGGAGGCCACAAGCCTGTTGTGAACACCTCTTGAGATACAAGGCCACTCAACCCAAGACCTTCTAGGTGGTTGAAGTAAAACGTCAATTCACTTGTCACAACCCTGAAAACCAACAGGAAATATTTAATGAAAAATTTAGTTTCAACTGAATATTAGAAATATATAGGATGGGAAATATGAGACTGCACAGTAATCAGGTGACAAAAACATTGAATTACACTTTATGCATGAATATATACCATTTTATCTTAAAAACCAGCATTGAAAGTAATAAATGCTTCTTTCTGGCTGGGCTTCATTGGCTTCCTGAAGGGGAGGTAGCTTCATAGGTAGCTAGCTGAGGAAGCTCCATACAAGTCATATGAGCCTTAGAGTGTGTATTGCCTACTGGACACCAGAGCCAAAACCTGGCATCCCTCATAAAGGCACAGAGAACAGGAGATTGTTACCATCACCCTCACCATAAAAATAAAACAGAATGTAATCAAAGCAAAACAGACAACTGCAAAGTTCACAGAGAAATGAAACTAACCAGCATATGACTGCAAACCACCCATGTGGTTTTGCAGAGTCATTTGCTCTGCAAAACCAAGCTGTAATCCACCCAAAAGTTGGGTGGATCACAGCTAGCTACCACCTGGGAGCTCCAGCTCCTCATGCAATAAAGCTGAGTCCAGAACAGAAAAACCACCCACTGACCAACATGGAGGTGAGGGGAGGGATAAGGGAGCCACCAACTGGAGAGGTGTGTTCCTCTCAAATCAGGATTCAAATCAGAATTTCAGGAGGGGGCAGACAGTGGCTCCCAGAAGCTAACTAATGGAGAGTATAAGGAAAAACAATGGGACTTAACAGGGAAGAGAAGAGTGAAGACGAGAACCAAAGATGGGAAGCCCAGTGTATAATAATACAAGATTGACAGGGACTAGGAACAAAGATCGTGTAATGAGTTGCTAGAACCCTGTCAGATCTCTAAAATTCGAGTCTAAATATCAATCTATGCCATGTTAGAAAAGACTGCATTAAGCCATAAACTTGCGATCATTATGGGCATGAGGGTAGACTGTTGGCTGGCTAGACTTAATGATGCTGCAGACAACTCAAGACAAACGAGCTTTTGAATTGGGGACCAAGAAAACCTGACAAATGGGAAATGCATCCACCAAAGTAGTATGGGTGCCCAGGTAGTGACAAACAGCCAATCCAGACCATAGGTCTGGTTTGAGAGGTTTCAACGTCTGAGGGTTTCAGAGTAAGGGCAGGGTTTAGCTATGGGTGTAGCTCAGCAAGTTTTGGGGGCTGCCCCTTCCTTCTTGAGCACAATAGTAGTTGAGCCATCTAGTCCCGCCAAGGTTGTAGAGTTTTCTCCTTCACAACTCCATGCGTCCTCTGTACCTTTCCTTTGATGAATGTCTTTCTTTCCCAGACATTGGATGACGATTTTGGCTCTGCCGTGGAGTTTTTATGGAGGCTCTTGGGGCTGGGAAGAGCCCAGCAGATGTCCATGGATTTTTCTTGTTATTTTGTTACTTGCAAGAAGGATCAGGAGAGGGATTCTCTTATCCTTCTGATCGGTATGAGTTTGATTTAACCACGGCTTTCCCTGGCATACATTTCTGTGTGCGGTTTGGTCCAGCAGGTTCATCTGCCCAGAGGTATCCTCTTTCCGATTCACCTCTTCAATCACACATGAAGACCTTTTTGTGATGATACCCTGGTCTCTTGCGGAGACCAAGGTATCGCTTACAAGATAGATCGTGGTTCCTTTCAGTTCGGGTCAGTGTTGCCTTTTTGGCTACATTATGAGGTTTTGGACTCATCCTGGCTGACTGACAACCCTCATTTTTTTCCTTGGAGGCGTGGCAGGGGTTGTGTCGTGCCAGAACCCTTGAGTGGCATGAAATGTTGAGCATTCTTCAAGTGTTAGCTCTGCATGCAGTCCATGTGCAGGGTACTTGCAATGTTCTCTCAGATAGTTTATCTCTGTTCCATCTCATCTCCACAGAATGGAACATCGACAACATGTCCTTCCAGTGGCTCTGTGAGACAATTAGTTGCCCCAAGGTGGATCTCTTCTCATTGGCATGAAACTGGCACCATACATCTTACATGGCTCCATTCCCTGATTGAGAGGTTTTTGCAGTGGGTGCTTTTTGCCTGGATTGGTTGAGGTAGGGGTGCACTTACCTCTTTTTCCAAGGTAAGTTGTTGCTCGGGGTTCTTTCCACACAGGATTTATTTTTAACCTTGGGGTCCCGGCTCTTCTAGTTAGATGTCCAAACCTGGGCATTTTTCTGCAGCTCTGCATTTTCCAGAAGATCAGACTGGCAACATATCTTGCTGGTTTGACCTTTGCATCTCTTTGCATTTGGATTTTCTGACACAGATATATCTACATTTTTATGGTTGGGTTATTGATTTCTGGTTAATGGCCTGAGTTTGTCTTTCAGGCAGAAGTATGAAGTGGTTTGGCACTCGTTTTGCCTCTTTCTGTCTCTATGCCGACTTTCTTCACTTTCGGTTTGTGGTGGCATATTTTCTTTCGTGGTCGTTTCTTCAGCTACATTTCATGCCTAATGCTGTTGTCTTTTATAATGTGGCATTGGCAGTGCCGATGCTGTTGGATTTTAACATGGATTCTTCTGCGGCTCCATTCCCCAAGTTGTCTCAGGCATTTTTTCACCTCCAGCTCACTCATGCTTCTCCTAAGCTCTGTACAGGGTCATTGATTTTTCTCTCCTTCCCTGTAGTGGTGTGTTTGGTTGCCTGCCTACACCCGTCTCATTGGTCTGGGTAGACGTCAACCTAGGTTTCTTAAGGTGGTGTTTTAGCTGACTCTTGCCTCCAGTTGCCCAGTTGGTGAGATTCATGCTCTTCTCTGGAGGCTGGGATTCTGCTCTTTTGGTTCTGGTGAGTTTTTTCTTCATTTGGAACTAAAGTACAGTATCTCCTTTTCCAGTGAAGAATGAGTTGGTGGGCTTCTGGAAGGATCATTTGTTATTGATGTTATCTTTGTGACGATGAGTCACAATATGATGACCAAACCACACATCAGAAGATGAAGAAAGATGATGTTTCAGCCCATCCTGGATCATTATCACAACTTAATAATGGTCCAGGATGGACCAAAATGTCTCCATTTTTCCATCATCTGGAGAAACCAGCAAGGAGGAAAAGGTGGCTTCCTGGTGGGTAACCAGCAAGGAAGACACTTGATCACCAAAGAGACAGTGATAAGCACGAGTCAAAAATACCAAACGTGAAGACTCATGGAGAAGAGCGAACTACAGTGGTACCTCGGAATACGAGTGTCCCTGATTACGAGTTTTTTGGAATACGAGCAGTATTTGCTTGGAAAATGTGCCTCGGAAGGCGAGTTTGTAGATACGCGTACAGGCCAACTTAAGAGTATGGTGGTACGGCGATTGTCGCCCCTCACCCCTCAGTTTACCAGTGCCTCGCGCCCAGTGACTATCCCATGTCAATTCTTCACCGGATTTTCAGTGTTTTGTTGGATTTTTGGTCATTTGACCATAAAAGTTGTTATTATATATCTCGCCTTGGGTCCTAAGAAAGCCAGGTTTAAGTCCTAAGAAAGTAAGGTTTAACGTAAGAAAATAGTGTGGTGTTTCGGGCGATAGAGTGGCAACACTGAAAAGTGTATACTCTTTTCACTGTCCTGACATTAATTTTCGATGAACATATTTCAATTTTTGTACCAATGTGTTCGCAATAGAATGTTCTAGAAGAACATAAGTATAAAATGTCACACAAGGATGCGTTAGACCGGCACCAAATAAAAAACCAGCGTTGAATGTAATGAAACGCCATTTTCTGGGTGAGCCCCGGAGGCTCCCTGGAGCTTATCGGGCTAATGTGTGTTATGTTAGACCGGGACATTAGCTAAGGAGTTCAGACCTACCAGGGACCAGCGCCAGAACCTGGCCCCTTCAGAGAGGTTTCAGGGAGCAATGGCCCTGGAAAACCCCATATGGTTGGGGGTTTTCCTTATCTGCCATCGACCGGGGTTAGGCACCCAGAAAGGTAGGCGTAACAAAACAAACCCCACATGGTAAGAAACTACAACAAAAACCGAACAGAGAGGTAGAAAACTCCCTACAATCCCAAGGAAACAAGCAAACAAGCAAACATCACACTTTACTGCCGCGCCGATCGTCCGCGCAGCCCTCCCCACCCCGGGAGGGGGAGGGGGGAGCCCCGGACCTACCGCGCCGGCTGCCAAGCTCCAGTTCGGAAGCTAAGCGTCAACCAACGCGAAAAAACCGCCGACCGGTGGGAGGGAGGGTTTCCAGGGAGCCTCCGGGGCTCACCCAGAAAATGGCGTTTCATTACATTCAACGCTGGTTTTCTGTGGGGAGCCCCTACGGCTCCCTGGAGCTTCATACCCAAAGAGAAGGAAAAGAAAGGGCTAACCCGGGAGGCGGCCGCCACAAACTCTGCAACGCAAAGCCAAGACAACCGGTCGCAAACCTGCGACCCAAGGCAACAAGAACGCCCAAGAACAGACGCACATATGGATGGGCGGCCAAAAACCTGTGCGACCCACAATTTCCTGCGCCCGAAACGTCACCAACACAGCAGCAATTGCTGCAAACGTCTGAACAGCACGGGCGCAAAGACAGACCGCAGTAAGAAGGAAAACACTGCGGACGACCCGGGAAACCCGAGCCCTGAAAACAGGGAACGAAGGAACCGGATCAACCACAGCGCATCCCCAGGCACGGTACGCCGGCAACAGCAAAAAGCACAACTGGACAACACAGGACGCACCCCCCGGCCAAACCAAACAAGTACCAATACCCCAAGAACCCCTCCGGAAAGCAGCCGTCTCGACCGTCGCCAGGACAGAGAAAGGCTGCACACCAATAAAGCTACCACCAGTACCAAAGAGGAGGAAACTGAAACCGAAGGGGCTACCACAAACTGAGGGGAAGAGAAGAAGGCACCCTGAACAAGGACCAGGATGGCTCAGGCGACTCATGAGCAGGCCGGAGGGGAAACAAAACGCGAGAAGACGTAAGAACCGTCATACAGTCTCCAAGACGAAGCTCGCAGGTGGGACACCGTCAACAAAGCCACCTGAACACCATAGAGATGGCGATACCTGCGTCAAAATACCAGACGCGAAGAGCCAAAGAGAAGGCCGAACCAGTCACGGACAGGACCGATTCGGCCTGCTGAAAGAGGCGAAGCCTCAGGAAAAACGCCCCGGGTACGGACACCTATCAAGCAGCGTCTGAAAAGAAGGCCGGGCCGGCCACAGTGGAACCATAAGGACTGTTCTCGTGGGAATGGGCTGCAACTGAGCCAGAACCCGAAGCAACAGCTGGACCGGGAGAAGAGGTACAGGTACCCCCCACCTCGACCAGGCCTGCCGAAAGCCTCCACCGTGAAGTCCTCGCAGGTGGGAAGGGCGCCACAAAACGGGCGACGCCTAGACCACGCCGACCCGAAGACGTCCATGGCCAGGAGTCCATAAGCCCAACAGAGCCAACAAAACGAATCGGCGACGACTGGCCAACCCACGAAGAGGAATGAACCGAGACAGCTGTCCACCAGGACGCAGGACACACCCCGGACACGAACCACACGGTTAACCAAACCCCCTGTGGTTCCGGCAAGAACCACCAGAGAACAGTCCAAACAGAGCTGAATGGTAGAGTACCTAGTGACCCAAACCCTCCGAAGCGCAAACCAGACAGCCATGAACACCTGAACCGGGCTGTGAGCCCGACGGACAGACAGACTCCATCAACCTCGGCCGACCTGGTGAGCACTGGTCACAAAGCCCCAGCTGAGAGACGACCCGTCCGTGAACACATCGAGCGAAGGCTCGGGGAGCCGCCAAGGCACGGAACCCCGAAAACCCCAAAGAGGAAGCTGGTGACGCAGCACCAACACCAGATCCCCAGAGGAACCCAAGGAATGCAAGAGGCGGAAGTGGAGTCTCCGTAGGAACCAACCGACGCCGGAGCCAAACCCGACTCCGCGGGCAGACAAGCACGCCAAAGTGCAAACTCCCGCACAACCGCCCAAGCAACCGCTGAGCAACCCGGGACCCCCTCCTGAACAGCCAAAGGCGGGACCACAGCCACAGTAACACTTCTGGAGGGAAGACAATGAGGGGCCCAAGAGCCTGAAACAAGGCCCAGGTCCGAACCCGGGACGGAAACAGAAGGTAAAACCTCCAGATCACCAGGAAACCAAACCCAGCGATCTGGAAAGAACCATCCCCTGGCGAGCAGACAAGCGGACTGACTGGGAGCCCACTCCAGCCAGTCGTCGAGGTAGGCCAGACACCGAATCTCAGACGCAGACAGGGCACTAAGATCCGGTAAAGATGCAAAGAGTATACAAAGTGCCCTTCACAAAATAGGGAATGCAATAAAAACAGCAAACCTGAAGCCCCACCACCAAAGCATTGTATGACAATCATAAGAAGACATATTATGACACATGACAATCATTATATGACAATATGACAATTATAATCAAAGCATTATATGACAAAGAGTGCTGGGAAGACGGGACACCACGAGAGTAGCTCTCATCCTGTAACTACACTTAGGTAAGTACACATAGGTAATTACCAACCGTGCTAGCCCCAGAAAAACTGGAGAGGAACGTGCCAAGAAGTGACCTGGAGGTCCAGGTCCACCATCCATGCACCCGGCCCTAACAGAATCCGAACAGGAGACAACAGTCCTCCGAGCAGGGCAGAGGATCCAGGGCGCAGACGGAAGTAGTCCAGAAGAACTGCAGACTGGAAAAGCTCATGACTGCAAAGAGCAGACGGGAAAAGCTCATGACTGCAAAGAGCAGACGGGAAGCCCAGAAGGATGGGGCGGATCGACCACGCCCCACGCACCCACGAAGAGGAAATGACGAAGCGCAGGGAAGAAGCCCACCCCGCCAGCTCTGAACCCCCCCCAAGGGGGAGAAGCCGTCCTCCTACGCCAGCAGAGGCCGGAAGACAACCCAAAGCGCCCACCAACAGCGGGACCAAGCGAGAGGCAACAGAGCAAGCTGCTCCCCCAGCGCCCAGTCAACAGAGAAGGGAACAGAACCCCTTCAGAAAGAAAAAGTACACTACCGAAGTCATGAGGAGAGACTACGGGAATGAAACCACACTTCGCTGGAAGAGGAAGTGAGGGGAGACCTGATCACCACATACAAGATACCCAAGGGAATCGACAGGGTTGAGAAGGACAGGATATGTAACACAAGGGGCACACGCACTAGGGGACACAGGTGGAAACTGAGTACCCAAAAGAGCCACAGATAGAATTAGTTTTTTTTTTTTTTTTTTTTTTTTTTTTGAGTGTCGGAATGGGAACGGGAAAGCACTAAGAAGGAATGTGGCGACTCCTCACACAAGTAACGAGGCTGACCCCCATACAATGTCACATGTAGACATGACAGAGCCCAAGAGGCACAGGAACCGATACACCTGTTGACGGACGGTTGAGAGGCAGGACCAAGGAGCCAGAGCTCAACCCCCACAAGCACAACTAGGTGAGGACATATATTGTAAAAGCACAAGCCGCCGACTAGTGGCAAAGAGCACTACGCCGGCCAGGCAAAGAAGGCACAAAACTGCATCAAAAGGCCCACCTCGACAGCAAAACCACAAAGTCCCAGCACAACCACAACATGTGCCAAGACCCAAAAAACTCAGTCTGCAAGCCAGGAAGACCCCGGAACCCCAAAAGGCAGAACCGGGTCACACGAGGAAACAAAGTCCCCTGAACCCACAAAAGGGGGCCCAAGAGGAAGAAACCTCCAGAACGAAACCAAGGAACCCAAAGGAACCCAGAATCGAACCAGGGGGAGCCCAAACCACCACATTTGCCGGCGGAGAACACCACTAAAAGGCAAAGCACAGACCCCAGCAGAACGCCCTGGGAAAACGGTCCCAACAGACCGAAAACCGAGGGGCAAGGTGTGGGAGCAAGCATACCAGCCAGGGGCACTGAGCCTAAACCCAGAGGCTCAGACCCAAAATCAACACCCAAACGTTCCCAGAGGAACAGGCAACGGCAAGAAAACACCAGAAAACAAAGAAACGACAACAGGAGAACAAAAACCCTGCAAATTTTTTGAAAACTCACCAGAGACGCTCGCTCGCACACCCAGACGCATGTAAACAAACCGCAACGCCGCCCTGGTGGCCATGCCGTGAAACCGGCAGACGAAAATGGCCGCCAGCAGGGGCTGTGACTGACGCTTAATACACAAAAACACGCCAGCAAATGTGGGAAGCTAGCAGACTGGAAGGGCGAAAAAACGACGCCCAACAGCAGAAAAACCCCTGAAGGGGCAAAACCACCCCAGAACTGCTAGTAGGCATCCCCCACAGCCCCGGGAACCAACAACAGAGGCCCCGGGGCAGAGCCGGCCTCCAAGCCCTCCGCCCTGAAAGAAAAGCAAGAGCCCATGGGAAAGGCAACAAGAAAGGGCCGCTGGTAAGACCCAGAAGCCTTGGCAGGAGGCACAGGCTCAAACCTCCGTCCCCAACCCGAACGGGGCATCCCCCGAAAACCGCCCGAGTCTCTGCCGCAACTGAACCCCGCCCCGACCCAGAAACACGCAGACGGTCCGGAGCCGGGAACATGGAGAGAAAGGGGCGAGCAGCACCTAACCAAACGGGGCGGCCACGGGGCATTCGAGTGGGAAACCAACCTAGCATGTTGCAGCAACCTAACCTAGCTTGCAACACGGATGCCGCCTGTACTCTGAACAGTAATAACATCAGGAGAGTACTGGAGAACAAGCAGAGAATCACTCGCAAGACTCCGGGTCAAGGTGTCAGTGACCCAACAGGCAGCATGACGGAGGTAAAAATGGCGACTGTCACCCGGAGACAAGGGAACAGCAACCAACGATCCCGTACAAGACGGGTTGGAACCCGGAAGACACATTCAATGGTCCCCCGAGCCCAGACAGGGGTTTCCAGGGCCCGTAGGGTAACAACTACGGGAAGCCCGGGCAAGGTGTTGCTAACCGGTTAAGAAACCCAAACATAACAAGAGGGTAGATTATAGCACTGAAAACCCCCGAGACGTGTACAAGCACGGGGGCCTAGCAGAGGGCCGCCAAACACTACCAGTGGAACTATAACCACCTTAGGCAGACCCCCACCAGGCAAGAATATGAAAAACAAAAGAAAAACCCCGCAAAAGTACACCGTCTCCAGAGGCAACAGAAACCGGCCGCCGCTTAGGTGGCAGGCTGCGCAACACCTTGACGCCCTAACCAGCACAATACCAATCCCTACCCAGGGCCAAACAAGGGCCCCAAGCCCCAGCTGGCCCCAAGGGCGAGGCAAATGCCGAGCAGCAAGAACCTCTACGGGAATGGTTCCCGAACGCCCCAGGGAAGATAACCCTGTAACGCAAGGGCAGTACTCACAGGGCGCTTAGGGAAGTCAGCCACTAAGCACATGCAGCCCCGGCACTGATGAAGTACTCCTGGCCACCGCACACCACAACACACGGCAGTGAACGCCACACAAGGCAAACACCGCCTAGGAAACTGAGGCCAGAGAAGCGTCAATCCCGGTTGACATTAGCGAACGAACTGGAGCTTGGCAGCCGGCGCGGTAGGTCCGGGGCTCCCCCCTCCCCCTCCCGGGGTGGGGAGGGCTGCGCGGACGATCGGCGCGGCAGTAAAGTGTGATGTTTGCTTGTTTGCTTGTTTCCTTGGGATTGTAGGGAGTTTTCTACCTCTCTGTTCGGTTTTTGTTGTAGTTTCTTACCATGTGGGGTTTGTTTTGTTACGCCTACCTTTCTGGGTGCCTAACCCCGGTCGATGGCAGATAAGGAAAACCCCCAACCATATGGGGTTTTCCAGGGCCATTGCTCCCTGAAACCTCTCTGAAGGGGCCAGGTTCTGGCGCTGGTCCCTGGTAGGTCTGAACTCCTTAGCTAATGTCCCGGTCTAACATAACACACATTAGCCCGATAAGCTCCAGGGAGCCGTAGGGGCTCCCCACAGAAAACTACGTCGATTACACTTGTCGTGTCAACAATACAATGGTCTCACCTCGATGGTGCAATGCTACGCCGTTCTCCCAAATAGGCTATGTGGCTATTAGAGAAAACAGAAATTTCACGGCGGACATTTTCAAACTATCCCAAAGTCGATCGCATAACAAATAGAATTTATAGAAATATTTTTTCTCGTGACTCGTGAGCGAGTCCACTGTGCGACCTCAACACAAAAAGTGGTAACGCTAAAGTGTTAAGAAAATGTGTGAAGTATGGGAAGAATTGCAAAGTTTTGTTGAAAAAACTCGCCCAGATAAAGCTGTAGCAAGCCGTTGCATTGACCTTTTAAATGACAATGTGATGTCTTACTACAGACAAGTAATTACCTAAGTGTAGTTACAGGATGAGAGCTACGCTCGTGGTGTCCCGTCTTCCCAGCACTCTTTGTCATATAACGCTTTGAAACTACTGACGGTCTTGGCCTCCACCACCTTCTCACCTAACTTATTCTAACCGTCTACCACTCTGTTTGTGAAAGTGAATTTTCTTATATTTCTTCGGCATCTGTGTTTAGCTAGTTTAAATCTATGACCTCTTGTTCTTAAAGTTCCAGGTCTCAGGAAATCTTCCCTATCAATTTTATCAATTCCTGTTACTATTTTGTATGTAGTGATCATATCACCTCTTTTTCTACTGTCTTCTAGTTTTGGCATATTTAATGCCTCTAACCTCTCCTCGTAGCTCTTGCCCTTCAGTTCTGGGAGTCACTTAGTAGCATGTCTTTGCACCTTTTCCAGTTTGTTGATGTGCTTCTTAAGATATGGGCACCACACAACCGCTGCATATTCTAGCTTTGGCCTAACAAAAGTTGTGAACAATTTCTTTAGTATATCGCCATCCATGTATCTAAAAGCAATTCTGAAGTTAGAAAGCGTGGCATAGGTTCCTAGCACAATATTCTTTATGTGGTCCTCAGGAAAAAACAAGTGTCTTTAGTGTGACGGTGTTCCCCCCCTTATATTTCTCCCACGCCTGCTGTAAGAGTCATATCCACTTTTCCCGAGCGTTCTCTATGTTGCGGGCAACAATTTGATATATGTGGGAGAGTGTAGTGTTCTCGCGTTGGCGAGAAATTCGTGAAAGAAAAGTATTTTGGCCTGTGGTTTAGGCCCTTTAGGGCGCCAATATGGCGCTGGCCCCTCCGTTTTGCCGCCAAAACTGTGTGACGTCAGTGGCACCAGATTGGTCACTGACAGTGACCAATCTGGTGCCAATGAAAACCGCCCCTGGCAAGTATGACGTCACGAAGGCAGGGGGGGTCTGGAGATTGCGCCTCTTTGGCGCTACCAGTCTGACACGACACATCAAGGTGGACGGATGTGCGAAGGTTGGTCCTGTCAGATTTGACAGTTGTACCCCGCTCCCGTGGATTTTACGCATCACCCGTAGTCTACAAGTACGCTATGAGGTCTTCCCTTGTTCATGTGTTGGACTGAAGAGGGAATCGACGGAATATTGAGCAACAAGTGCTCCAGGGACAGGTGCTGTGCAAGAAGTGAAGTCTAGACAGTGACGTCTGGGGCATATGATAGCTTCACAGTGACGACGTAGCGGCTGGGCCAATCCACCGGGAAGCAGTGAAAGAAGAAAACTAATTGGGAATCAGGACGACTGCAGCCAAGAAGTAGGCTGGCAGCCGTAGTTATGAGGAGAAGTCGACGGCCGGGAGACCGACTCCAACCCTGCAAGACGTTGTGGAGGAGCACGGACCTGCGGAGGACAGAGCACGGTGACGACGCGCTTATTTTGGGACGTTGATTGGGTTCCTGGAGAACGCATCAGTGTGTGTGTGTGGGGGCGTTCCCTACAACGAGGCGAGAGCCAGGACCAGGAGCTACAATTCAACTCTCACCGGAGGGCGAGTCCACATCAGTGAGGTGGAAGTAGGTGATTCTAGTTTCCCTCCCAATTCCCCTTTAGTCAGCTATATATTTAGCCAGAGTATCTTTCATGTCGTGAGCAAGGCTCACTAATGTCTGTCACAGTAAGGCACAGTTGTGCAGAGTGAGGCTGTACAGAGCTCTCACGATATTTATATACGTGGTGTGTGCAGGCACCTGGAATTATTGAAGAGTTGACTGTGTCGTTGATGATTTCTTTCATGTGACATTAATATGATAACTTATGCCAGAGAATATATATATAAGTGTACCAGTTATTGGTGTTAGGCTGTGTGCCCAGTATTTATCTTATTATTATCGATATTGATGAATTTATCTCTGTATATGTATATGTTGGTGTGATGAATAACATTTCCATGTGTGCAGTGATTAATTGTGTTATCGCCTTCGAGAGGAGTTACTGAATCTAAGGGCAGTACTGTGGTTAATTGCATTCATTGTAATTATTATGAAGTACAGTGTATTACGCCATTATAGTGAAATATTATGTTAAGTGCTGTAGAAATGAGTTATTGAACTTGAGATCAGTGGGGTGATCCATTGCATTCTATTGCCATTATAGAACATATTGTGTTGATTACAAACATAGTGATCCATGCGAATTTAAAGAATCAGGCGCTTCACGCCAAAGAAACAAGTACTAAACATTCGCACGGTGAGGGGGGCCGCTCAGCTGATTATGACATTGACAGGAGGGGGGAGTATTGCCCTCTAGATGAACCCCAGTTTTATGAAGAGAGAGTGACTTTCTGCATTGTACTTGATGTTTCGTTGTTGATACGGATATAATACTTTGAAGTTTTAAGTAAAATACAAAATACCTTTGCATTTGTATTATCCCTCCATATATCTTGTTGTTATAGAACAGTTCCAAAGAGTGAGAGTATTACAGACATATACCTGCCTGAGACCAGATTTAATGAGTGAGCTCTGCCATTAGTACCACAATTCTACAATACCACTGACGTGTTACTGGACACGGGAAACACCAGTTGGCGACCTTGCAGTTAGTAGTAGAGCCCTTGTCGGGGCGGGCACTCGGTTGGGAGAGAGCAAACTGTGTTCCCACTCGTCTTTGGCTATAAAAGCCAGCTGGAGATCGACTGGGATACTCTCCTGGCAAACAGTGGCGCCGCGAGGATTGAGTGAAGACCCGCAGGGCTACGGTACAGTTATCGCTAATACTACTGGGTGGTGTCCATGAAGAGAGAGAGACACCCCAACGTTGGCGACCATTGACAGGATAAAGTACTTAGGATATCTTGTATACTGTCACTTGCCTCGCGTTCCCCGACAGTAGACAGATTCTTAGTAAGACTAGCAAGTAGTGAACCACAAGCAGGTCCTAGTGGTATGCAGGCAAAACGTGCCAGAGTGTGCACAACAGAGAAGGCCTCACTGCCTGATGTTATAATGGAAGGGGACTCCCTTTTCAAATAGTAACACCTCTCCTCCTCCCCCCTCCTCACCATCTTCCATACGCCAACAGCAGTCATCAGCAATGGTAATAACTTGAACATAGTTTTGTAGTGTAGATTTAGATGAATTAGGTATAAAATTTAGTTTGAAGTGAGGTTTTTGGGTAGTCAGGAACGGATTAATTCATTTCCCATTATTTCTTATGGGGAAATTAGCTTTGGGTTACGAGCTGTCTCCAGGAACGGATTAAACTCTTAAACCGAGGTACCACTTTATTCTATTCTAGAATAAATCTAGAATAAGCTGCTCTAGTCGGACGTAGATTCAAACCCTCATCACGGCCCTTGTTGATTTGTTCATTTGATGCATCACACTATTATGATTTCTGAGTATAAATGAATAAGGGCAAAGAGGTAGAACAGCTTATTGACAGCCCGGGTGCACGGGGGAATTGTGTAAAACCCTGGTTTGTGTCTCAGAGAGACTGCAGGATCTCTGTGAGGGCAGATGAACTCCCGGTTGCAATTCTTTTACCATGTCGTGGCACAGTCGATTAAAGCGTGCCTGGGGCCAAAGAGCCAGAGCTCAACCCCCACAAGCACAACTAGCTGAGTACAACTAGGTGAGTACACAAAAGTAGTTGATAATGTAGTAGCAGATGCCTTATTATGCATCTATAGCACTAATATGTTTTTGTTTCAAGAGGTAAAAGAAATTCTTTTAGGAGGGGAGATGTGATGATATTAATGCCATTTGTCGACTGCACCTGACTCATTTTCTGTGTTCACTCTTGGAAGGCTGTGATCTCACTGAAACAGGTGTGATTTCCTTTGTATTATATGATTTTCTTTCCTCAGAAGTGATGTGAGAGGTACGCTGGACGGCGGAAAGCAGTTCACCAGGAGTGTCCAGCAAGGGCAGTCCTCAGGAAAACAGGGCTTGTTTTGGTCGAAACAGGATAGGTCTGATCATTGAAGGTAGTGAACTGTCTGTTGGTAGCCAGCGAGCTACTAGTGTTAGAACAACGTATCCTGGGAGGGTCAAGTTGTGTTCGTAGGTGGAGTGAACGTCTGTCAATCTTCTAGGTTAACCACTGCACGGCGCAAAGTACTTTGAGGCACTAGATCAGGGGTGTGCAGAGCACCTCAGGGTGCTCTTAGGTACAGCGCAGCATTCAAAACTCCCGCTGTGACACAGGGTTCACATCAGCTTCCTCAGGGTTCTTGTAAACAGACGCCATTTAAAAAAAATATCGTTGGCAACATTCCCAGGTGTGAGAGCCTCAGTACTGAGTGAGCAACCAAGGCTGGTGCACACAGCATCAGCTAACAGCACTGGTATTCAGCTTGTGACCACAGCATTGCCTAAAAATATAAAAATATACATGTAACTGAGCAGTGCGTAGAACTCCATGGTGGCTGGGTGGTAAGGTGTGTGGCTGGTGTTTTGGAAGTTGCAAGTTCAAACTCAATGAGAATAATGCTGTTAGGGAGCCGGTCGGCCGAGCGAACAGCACGCTGGACTTGTGATCCTGTGGTCCCAGGTTCGATCCCGGGCGCCAGCGAGAAACAATGGGCAGAGTTTCTTTCACCCTATGCCCCTGTTACCTAGCAGTAAATAGGTACCTGGGTGTTAGCCAGCTGTCACGGGCTGCTTTCTGGGGGTGGAGGCCTGGTCGAGGACCGGGCCACGGAGACATTAAAAAAAAAGCCCCGAAATCATCTTAAGATAACCTGACATTATTTAGCCAAGTATTACCGAAGAACCTGACTGTGATAAAGACTGTGTACAATTTTCAGATATCAGTGAATCAATGCTGTTCAAGACGTTTACAGCGCTAGCCACAGCACCACAGCATTATTTTGCCCATCTAAGATTCTTCAAATGACTTCTCATGTTCCTTTACAAAATAAACTTGTGGAAAATTATTTATTTACAGGATTTAGTGACCAGGATTCTGATAATAGCAGGATTGTGGTGAGAATTAGCGATGTGCGTAGTATGATGGGAAGAATAAGCTTGGTGAGGTGGGAAGGAGAGGTGGCATCATCTCCTAGCTTCGTCTGCTGGCTGCTGTGTGACATGCCATGCAGTTTTTTGTTGGCACTATGTTGTTTAGACACCATACCAGCTTAGTTATACAGTTATGGTGAACAAAACATGTAGATACTTATATATAACATGTGTATATAGTGTAATAAAAGCACAAACAGTATTGTGGGAGGAGGAATATTGGCGAGTTAGGTGTTGAAGGAGTGTGGGAGGGCTGAATGGGTGTGGCAGCCTACTCTTGTTTTTTGGACTCAGCCATACTAGCTTAGTGGTTCATTATGGTGAACACATATGTAGATGTGTATATACAGTGTGTGTATATAGTGTAATAACAGCACAAACACCGTTTGATTGATCATAATATATATGTCATATATATGAGCCCCATAATTTTTTAGCATAGTGATGTTCCACACTTTGAACTATATAAATTCCACAAATTACACACTTTTGAATAATATTACAGCAAAAAACCCAGAGAAGAAACAAATGAGAAACTTCAAAATAATTGTGAAACATTACATTCGCGGCAACTGCCGTCCCACGGGTGGTGGGGCCTAGTGACTTTGAGCGCTCCATCGCTCAGCGCCTATAAATTGCTCAACTTCCCAGCGCCATCACGGCTAAAGTATGTCACATACAATATTTTTTTTTAGCTTCCAGTGATCAGACAACATTTTAACAATATAAAAAGATTAACAAAAATTTTGGAAAGAATTTATTTTCGGCGCTCCACGGGGGTATCATATTTTAATGCAGAGCAGTGCAGTGGTTAAGGCTTTTTTGTGGTTAAGCCTTGGGAGAAAGTGAGTCCATGCACTGCTAGTGGTGTTTATCCCCTGTGATAATACTGTGCTTGTATGTTGGAAGATAAGCCAAATGTAGATGTAATAAGCACAGACTTTGCAAAAGCTTTCGACAAATGTGGCCATGGTGTTACTGTGCATAAAATGTGCACAACAGAAATTACTGGCAAAGTAGGTAGATGGATTGGATCTTCAACTTCCTAATGAACAGAACACAGATTATAATAGTTAACACAGTAAAATTCGGATCATCTACTGTGAAAAGCTCAGTCCCCCCAAGGTACCATACTTCCTCCGATATTTTTTCTCATCCTCGTATCAGACATAGACAAGGATACAAACTACAGTACTATATCATCATTTGCAGATGACACTAGGATTTTCATGCGAGTAGACAATATAGAGGACACGGAAAACCTCCAATAACATGTAAATCGGGTCTTTCAATGGGCCACAGATAATACAGTATGATGTTTAATGAAAATAAATTCCAGCTCCTGCACTAAGGAAAAAACGAAAATGTAAAAACCGAAACCATATATAAAATGGAATCAAATTACATGACAGATTGAAAAAGCAACGTAAAGGATCTAGGAGTAATCATGTCAGAAGACCTTACCTTTACAGAACACCATAAAGTAACTGTCACGACTGCAAGAAAAATGATAGGTTTAATAACAAGGACCTTCCAAACAAGGGATGCCATCCCAACGATGATACTTTTCAAGACACTAGTGCTCTCTAGGATGGAATATTGTTGCACACTAACAATCCCATTCAGAGACAGAGAAACTGCTGACCTAGAGAGTGTGCAAAGATCTTTTACTGCTGGAATCCACTCTATAAGTCATCTTAATCATTAGGATAGATTTAAAGTTCTAAATCTGTATTCTCTAGAGCATGGGCGAGAGAGATACATAATAATCTACACGTGGAAAATATTAGAGGAACTGGTTCCAAATCTGAACACGGAGATTACATCACATGAAACCAGTAGGCATGGCAGGATGTGCAAAATAGCTATTGAAAAGCAGTGAGGTGCAATAGGTATGCTGAGGATAACTCCATCAACATCAAGGGCTTAAGACTTTTCAACACACTCCTATACATAAGGGGCATAACTGGCCAGCCTCTCACAGTGTTCAAGAGGGAACTTGACAAACACCTCCAAAGAATACCTGATCAACCAGGCTGTGATTCATACGTCAGGTTGCGTACAGCTGTGTCCAACAGCCTGGTTGACCAGATGACCAGGTGGGAGGCCTGGTCAGAGACTGGGTCATGAGGCCATTGATCCCTGGAACCTCCACAAGGTAGACACAAGATAGGTAGATACTGTGGAGGACTGGTCCGTGAACTGTTAGAAAATTGTCCTCACCGGTGCAAGTACCTCAGAAGAAAGGCACCCAGGGAAGGAACCCTGAGTGTTGTGCTAGAGGGGGGATTGACTGTGATAGAAGATTGCAGAGGTTTTTGTGGTGTCCTGAGTGAGTGATACGTGGGGTGTTATCTGTGGTGTATATATGTATTGTGTTTATTTCTTGTAAATAATTACCTGTACATAATATTTAAGTAAAGGGACGACGACATTTCGGTCCGTCCTGGACCATTCTCAAGTCGATTCACAATCGACTTGAGAATGGTCCAGGACAGACCGAAATGTCGTCGTCCCTTCACTTTCTAGTGTGGTTTGGTTAACATATTTCAGCCACGTTATTGTGACTCCTCGTCTGCATAGTATTTAAGTACATTTGGTGATGGTTTTGTCTAGTGTTGTTTAATCCCCCTTCCCCCTTTGGTTGTCGATTACTGCTCAATCATTATCATGTCTATTCATGATAACTTTACCCAGACCTGGGGTTGGATCTGTAAAGAAAGAGGCACTAAGGCCCTAGAGAGAGAGAGACAAGAAACAGAACCCGAGTTACTGGCTGAGAGAGACCGTAACAGGGATCCTTCGGTCCTTTCCTCTTTGAAGGTGGGCTCTGTGGGTGGCTTGACTTCTAGATTCTCAGAGTTTGGCTCTCCATGTGGTTCATGTGCGGGGTGTATCCAACTTTCCCATGGATAGTCCCTCCTATTTCCATCCCACTTCCAAGGAGTGGAAATGGGATGGAATCAGAAGAGGCAGCCCCCGAAGTCACCCGAGCCTCATCCCGAGCTAAACCCTGCCTCGACTCTGATACCCTCAGATGTTTGGGAGCCAGAAGCAGGGAGGAGAAGCAGGGCGAACCCCACCAACCTGGGAAAGAAAAGGGGAAGCGCAGACAGAACCAAGGCCAAAGCGACCAACATCCCCAATCCGAGTCCCTAAAACCCAAGCGCGGCAGCTCCGGGACCTAAAACCAGGCAACCAACCAGGGCCTGTTGCAAAAAGGAGAATCAACCATGCAATGCGACCACTGCCTGATACCTGAGATCATAAGATAAGGGATGAGTTAATAGAAGCACAAGCGGGGAACAAGTTCCACAAGACTCCAGGTCGTAGGTGAACCTGACCCAACAGGCAGCCTGATGGAGGCAATTCAGATGATCGTCTCCCTAAGGCAGGGGGAAAACGAACAACCTTCAACGTCACACAAGGCAAGAGTGAGCTCGGAAGAAGTATCCATGGTACGACCAAACCCATTCGCGTTTTCCAGGGCCCGTAGAGTGAATAAGCCCTACGGAAAGCCCAGGCACTGGGACCAGCAAAGCCGGTAGAACCCTGTCTGTAGCCGGCAAACTGACTACCAGTAGCAGCTTTGAAACCATGGGAGCAACAGAGGAGGACTACCAACACAACCTAGGCTAGCCATATGAGCTAAGCAGACCTCTTCTGTCCATAACATGTGAAAATGCCAGAAAATGAAAAAACAAAATCCCCTGAAATCACACAACAAACTAGCAGTCAGAGAAAATCATTGGGTACTGCATTGATAGTAAAGCTGGCTGCGCTAGTCACAGCGCAACCCCCGGCATCCAGAAACACTCCCTTACCCAGGGCAAGACGGAAAGCTTCAAGACCCTCAACACACCCCAAGGGCGAAGACAACCACAGCGAGGAAGTCCTCAATTGGGAGTAAATCCCGAACACCCAAGGAAAGATAACCCTGAAATGCAAGGGTAGTACTTATGGAGCACCTAGGGAAGGAAACCCTAGGCTCATGCAGCTCCTGTACACTAATACACCTGGCCATCACACAAAACACAATCCAGAACAGTCACACGGGGCAAAAATCCAGAACAAGAATTTGAGGCCAGATGTGATGCCCAACCGCCAGCACTTCAGTTCAAGAACTGGAGTTGTGGGCAGGCGGCTCACCTAGGGTAGCCCCCCCCCCTCCCCGCTGAAAGGGAAGGGGGCTAGTTTAATGACGTGTTGCTTGCTTGTTTTCATTCTAGGGGAGATTTTTTGCTCTTTAGAGGACATAACTTATATTGTGCAACCAGACAGTGGTCTGTTTTTATTCATTTACCTTTCTGGGTTCTTTCCCAGTCGATGGCAATTATGACAAAATTTAAATGTAAAGTGCTCATAGACCATTACTCCCTGTGTCTCTCTGAGGGGGCCAGGTTCTGGCTCATGGTCCCTGGTAGGTAAAGGACTCTGTGACTAATGAACCTTAACTAATATAGCACATATTAGTCCCAATAG
Organism: Procambarus clarkii; assembly: GCF_040958095.1. NCBI lineage: Eukaryota > Metazoa > Arthropoda > Malacostraca > Decapoda > Cambaridae > Procambarus > Procambarus clarkii. Next base: position 15,498,068 of record NC_091241.1, on the reverse strand, counting down.
CTTCAGGGAGACAATAGGGCTCCCCCACGAAATTGGTGTTTTTACATTCTTGCAAAGCCCAAAGAAATACATGCATAGTATTTCGGTCAGGTCCGTAATCTAACAGATAACAGATACTTTGCAGTTGTCTGTTTTGCTTCACATACTTTCTGGATGCATCCTTTGGTGAGTGTAATGATAAAGATTCCCCTGGTCACTATGTGTCTATGAGAGGGAGCAGGACCCGGCTGTAATCTGTGGTAGGCTATTATGGACTCGTGGGGCTCGTGTGTGCCCTTCCTCAGTGTGGCTACCTTCACCAAGCCACCCAAACCCAACCAGAAAGAAGCAATTCATTACATTCAATTTAGGTTAGGCCAGAAATAATATTTCTAAACTTATAAACTAGGAAATTAATTAGCAAGACTCACCAACTCTGCGGCCCAACAGATGACACATTAAGTCGTACTAGATGAACTTTAAGCTTCTCTTTCAGGACAGCAGTAATTTTCTCAAATAACTGATATTTCTGAATAAAGAAACATAAGGCAAATCAAAACCCTGACAATGGTTATGTTTTCAAAAACAAACTAAAGGTGCAAGGTTAAACGGCTACAGCTAGATCAGAGTCCTCTCATTAGATGATCAACATACAGTACTGTACAAGGATGATACTGCATTTAATACTGAAATCTTAATTCTTGCTTCAAGCTCTCTTTTCTCTGAGTTTCCTTAATCTTTCCTGCTCCCTTATTCTAAAAGTTGATTAAAATATCTAGTGTTATACCATAAACAAAACTCTAGTGATCATGCTAACTGTAGCTAGAATCTTTTACTAAATCTACACCTAAGTTAAATAGTAAATCTATAAATTTAAATAAGTTAAATAAATTTACTAAGTTAAATAAATTTACTAAGTTAAATAGTAAATATAAGCTATTGCATGATGGTACAGAATTGCATAGAAAACAGTTGTAAGTTAAGATGGAATACTGATTAATAATTAAAGGTGGATGAAATCAAATTTAAATTTTTTACATAAAAATTTAATGGGGTTGTGTACCTGTTGACGAGGTAAGACACCTGAGACAGCCTCATGTAGCTTAGTTACAGCCTTCAAGATCCCTGTAAAGACTGGAGAAGGGACAGGAGAGCGTGCCTCCCAGGTGGCTAGCTGCCGTTCTAGCGTGTCGCTCATTACACCTACAATTTTGGCTTCTATAGCTTCACAGTGCTCTTGGTACTCTCTTGTTACCTGTCAAAATGTTGGTATATCATTGTTGCAACAGCAAAAATAATAATCATGGTTTTACAATCCCAAATTATTTGCCCAAAACAATGGAGTCAGGAGACACAAAAGTATCCCCCCTGACTAAATAAGATCAAACTAGAAAACTGGAGCTGAACATGAAGTTACTAAACTGACCTATAGCTATGGACAACACGAGCAACACCTCAAGTGTCACATCCTTAAATGATGTGGACACCTGATACCTTAAATGATGTGGACACCTGATACCTTAAATGATGTGGACACCTGATACCTTAAATGATGTGGACACCTGATACTTTAAATGATGAGGATACCTTAAATGATGTGGACACCTGATACCTTAACCCTTAACCCTTACACTGCTCAGGGGTCCTTGGGACATTTACACCCCTGTGCGCAAGAAAAAAAAAATTCAAAAAATTTTTTTTCGTCTTCTAAACATGTTAATTTGTGTCCCCTGAGCACGGAAAAAATAAAAAAAAAATCGTAGGCGACATATTTTGGGCGCAATTGACCGAGGAAGTCTGGCAAAAAGTGGGCGTTGACAGAGCGGTCGTCAGACCCGGTCAGCGTCACCCGCGTTGACAGATGGGAGTTGCCGCAAAGATATTATTACCTAATTGTTTCAATGTCTCCGATTGATTTTTTCTTAGTTTTTTTGCAGTAATATTATTAAATAGTGTGTATTGTAATATATTTATATAATAAAAGTGGTTAATAATCGCTATACTCAAAAGTATGATGTGCATATTAGTGATTCAATTATTATGTTTATTAAACAATAAACAAATAGTTTTGCTGCTATTACACTCTATACACAGGTTATATATACTGTAAGTATTGGCATGTTTTGGTCACCATAACGAACCACTAAGTTGGTATTGAGAGTCGAAAAGCAACGAGGAGTTACCGCCACACACCAGCCAGCCACTCGCTGCCACTCCCTCAACACACGCACTAAACTTTCTCCCCCAACAATACCATTTGTGGTGTTATCACACTATATACATACGTTATATTTAAGTATGTATATATTTTGTTCACCACAACTGTACAGCTAAGCTGATATAGTTAGTTCAGGCACTAAGAGTCGTCGCTATACACAGATGGCGGCTGGCAGGCTCCCTCACTCTTTCAAGGTCACACGCACTAAACTTTCTCCCCCAACAATACCTTTTGCAGTGTTATTACCCTATATACACATATTATATATAAATATCTACATGTTTTATGCACCGTAACTGTACACCTAAACTTGTAGTGCGCCCAAAGAGCATAGTGGCCACCCTCTAAACAGCTAGACAAATCGTGCAGACGACGTCACCTCCGTCACCCATATGGCTCCTCCCAGCATAATCCTTTTGCTGTTATTACACTAATACACACATTATATATAAGTATCTACATTTGTGTTCACCATAGAGAACCACTGACCTGGTATGGTGAATGCAAACAATAACAGCTAGCCACACAGTCAGTAAACGATGCTATCTCCCTCCGTCTCTCAGCATCACTCCTCACACAGCGCTAATTATTACAACAATCCTGCTATTATCACAACCCTGGTTATTTATATCACAGTCATTGGTCATCTGTTAATATTGTCATCGCTAAATAATAACAATTATATATTTATTTTGACATTTTTCGGCGATGCTGTGATCACAAGCTGAACATCAATGCTGTTCGCTCATGCTGCGTGCGCCGGCCTTGGTTGCTCCAACAGTACTGTGCCTCTCACACCTGAGAATATTGCCCACGATTTTTTTTTTAAATGGCATCTGTTTACAAGAGCCCTGAGGAAGCTACTGTGAACCCCGTGTAACCGCGGGCCATTTGAATCAGGCCTGGCACCCTATGGCGTATATATACGCCATGCGCACCATGGGACATGTTACTCAGGGCGTATATATACGACATGAGTAACATATCCCACGGTGTGCATTGCGTATATATATGCCATAGAGTGCCAGGCATGATTCAAATGGCCCGTGGTTACACGGGGTTCACATTAGCTTCTTCAGGGCTCTTGTAAACAGACGCCATGTTTAAAAAAAATCGTGGGCAATATTCTCCGGTGTGAGAGCCACAGTACTGTTGGAGCAACCAAGGTTGGCGCACACAGCATGAGCGAACAGCATTGCTGTTCAGCTTGTGACCACAGCATCACCAAAAAATGTCAAAATAAATATATAACTGCTATTATTTAGCGATGATAGTATTACAGATGACCCCTGTGATAAAAATGACCAAGATTGTGATAATAACAGGATTGTTGTGATAATTAGTGCTGTGGAAGGAGTAATGCTGAGGGACAGAGGGAGATAGCATCATTTACTGACTGTAGCCACCTGTTATTGTCTGCATTCACCATACCAGCTCAGTGGTTCTCTATGGTGAACACAAATGTAGATACTTATATATAATGTGTGTATTAGTGTAATAACAGCAAAAGGATTATGTTGGGAGGAGCCATTTGGGTGACGGAGGTGGTGTCGTCTGCATGACTTGGCTGACTATGTGGAGGGTGGCCACTATGCTCTTTGGGAACCCTACAAGCTTAGGTGTACAGTTACGGTGCATACAACATGTAGATATTTATATATAATGTGTGTATATACTATAATAACACTGCAAACAGTATTGTTGGGGGAGAAATTTAGTACGTGTCACCTTGAATGAGTGAGGGAGGCAGCTGACTGTGTGTAGCAATGTCTCTTAGTGCCTGAACTAACTATATCAGCTTAGTTGTACAGTTGTGGTGAACAAAACATATAGGTACTTATATATAACGTCTGTATATAGTGTAATAACACCACACACGGTATTGTTGTGGGAGAATGTTTAGTGCGTGTGACCTTGAATAAGTGTGGGAGGCAGCCATCAGCTGACTGTATGTAGTGACAACTCTTAGTGCCTGAACTAACTATATCAGTTTAGTTGTACAGTTGTGTTGAACAAAACATCTAGATACTTATATATAATGTCTGTATATAGTGAATAAAATAAAAAACAGGATGGTGGGAGGAGAAAGTGGGTGAGTGAGGTGTTGTTGAGGGAGTGGCAACGAGTGGCTGGCTGGTGTGTGGCGGTCACTTCTCGTTGCTTTTTGACTCTCGATACCAACTTAGTGGTTCGTTATGGTAAACAAAACATGCAGATACTTATATATAACCTGTGTATAGAGTGTAATAACAGCAAAACTATTTGTTTATTGTTTTATGAACATAAGAATTGAATCACTAATATGCACACCATACTTTTGAGTATAGCGATGATTCAGCCCTTTTATTATATAAATATATTACAATACACACTACTTGAATAATATTACTACAAAAAAACTAAGAAAAAATCAATTAGAGACATTGAAATAATTAGGTAATAATATCTTTGTGGCAACTCCCACCTGTCAGCTCGGGTGACGCTGACTGGCTCTGACAACCGCTCTGTCAACGCTCACTTTTTGCCAGACTTTCTCGGTCCATTGCGCCCAAAATATGTCACCTACAATTCTTTTTTATTTTCCCGTGCTCAGGAAACACAAATTAACATTTTTAGAAGATGAAATAATGTTTTAGAATTTTGTTTTCTTGCACACAGGGGTGTAAATCTCCTCAGGACCCCTTAGCAGCTTAGGGGTTAAAATTTCAACTGGGTACCTTGAAGTTACCTTGAGGTGCTTCCGGGGCTTAGTGCCCCCGCGGCCCGGTCGTTGACCAGGCCTCCTGGTTGCTGGACTGATCAACCAGGCTGTTAGATGCGGCTGCTCGCAGCCTGACGTATGAGTCACAGCCTGGTTGATCAGGTATCCTTTGGAGGTGCTTATCCAGTTCTCTCTTGAACACTGTGAGGGGTCGGCCAGTTATGCCCCTTATGTGTAGTGGATGCCCCTTATGTGTAGTGGATGCCCCTTATGGGTAGTTATGCCCCTTATGGGCAGTTATGCCCCTTATGGGTAGCATTTAGTTGCTTCTGAAATACTTTCTTATTGAGGTTATCCAGAGTACAATTGATAGAGCTACTGTCTATGCCTGGAGTTGGTGGTTTGAGTTTCCTAGTGCCCAGGTGAATGAAATATTACCATTTATATAAATATATATAATATATTTAAATAGTGTACCTGAAATAGGCGCTTAACTATTAAATCACTCAACTAGCCACCAACTGTCCAGTCACCCCAGTGATTTCCAGCGACACCCAGTGCCATCCAGCAACTCCCCAGTGTCATCCAGCCACACCCCAGTGCTGTCCAGCCACACCCCAGTGCTGTCCAGCCACACCCCAGTGCTGTCCAGCCACACCCCAGTGCTGTCCAGCCACACCCCCAGTGCCGTCCAGCAACCCCCAAGTGCTGTCCAGCCACCCCTCATCTCTGACTAACCACCCCATCACTTGTCCACCCACCCTTCCCATCTGTGTCCAGCCACCCCTCATCTCTGACTAACCACCCCATCACTTGTCCACCCACCCTTCCCATCTGTGTCCAGCCTCCACTCATCTCTGACTAACCACCCCATCTCGGACCAGCCATCTCCCATCTCTATCCAGTCATCCCCCCCCCCCTCCATCTGAGTCCAGCCACCCCCCATATCCATCTCTGACTAGACATCCCCATCCCTGATGAGCCACCACCTCACTCTTGACAAGCCACCCCATCTCTAATGAGCCACCCCTCCCCATCTTACTCTTAACCAGCCACCCCATCTCTAATGAGCCCCCCCCCACTCTTGACCAGCCACCCCATCTCTAATGAGCCACCCCTCCCCATCTTACTCTTAACCAGCCACCCCATCTCTAATGAGCCACCCCCACTCTTGACAAGCCACCCCATCTCTAATGAGCCACCGCCCCAGTATTGACCAGCCACCCCCCACTATTGACCAGCCACCACTGTCCAACCCATCAGCCACCTGTAGATGGGAAGGGCCTGCTGTACAATGCAGATTAGAAATAATAATGAGCTGTAGTGTAGCAGTTATATTGAAAAGTAATATAACTGCTCCAAACTCTCCTTAGTTGCAATGTAGGTACCGTAATTAGATGTTCCTCTTAATTTAATTAACTTAACTAAATTTAATTAATTTAATTAATTTTAATTAACTTATCCCTGAGAATTCCTCTTTCCAAGAAGATAATAATTACAATTATTATCTCTTTCCGAGCGAACAGGCATCAATTCAGGCCAGCCAGGTAGCCTGCAAAGACATTTGTCGATTTGGCAAGGTGAGGAGACGCTTGTAATAGTAAGCCCCAAGAACGGAAGCGTCGTTAGTCAATCTAACTTAAATTGTTGTTTAGTATAGATGCTCTAGAGATACACCTCAGATCTTCAACACCATCGACATTCACCAGCAACACTAACACTCGTCGAGTCCAGTTCCAACTCTAACAAGTTGCTTCAGCCTCGTTACAGAGCAGACAGCCAGATTCTAGCCAGTAACCAAGCTTCCAGCTCTAGTCCTGCATTCGAGCTCTTCGATCCCTCTGCATTTGAGTTCCATGCTCTCACCCCTCATCTGAGCTCTCTGCCCCCGCCTCACTCTACCTCTCTGCTCCAGGCCTCATCTCAGCTGTCACAACACTCCACTACAAATACCGACTGCTGTAACCAAGACTATTAAATAAACATCGAAAATCACTAAACTCTTTGTGTCTTTGACCTAAACTCAAATATGTAAACATACATTACAAGACATAATATAGGTAAGAAAATAAAAATGGATAACAGTATAAACATTTTCCACAGGAAAGAGCACAGTACAACAAACCAGAATACAGTACTTTATTAAACTCGTGCTGCAAGCTTTTGGATACTTACTTGTTCAATATTTTTGGAAACAATATTAGGGCGGAGAAGGGTTGAAAAGTGAGTGTTGAGGCGGGGCAATAATGTTAATAACAATTGCAACGAGCGCCACGCTAATGCCAAGTTCCGAGTTGTTATAGTTTTCAGTCCAAGGGCTACAGCTCCTGCCTCAATCAAAAGTCTGAAATGAAACACAGTACAAAGATCGAACTACAGAAACTCTGCCATGTGGATGATAATATAAATGCAACAAATTCAAATAAGCTTAGATAGTAAAATACACAAATAATTTAGAGCAAGAACAAAACCAGCGTTGAAGTGTAATGAAATGCCATTCTCTGGGTGAGACCCAGAGGCTCCCCAGAGCTTACTAGCTTACTAGGCTGATATGCTAATGTAAGACTTTGGCATCAGTCATGTGTATGGAGTTCTATGGGCCTACCGGGGACCATGAGCCAGAACCTGGCCCCCTCAGAGAGGCATGGGGAGCAAAGGCCTATAGAAACCCCCCCCGTGTGGTTGGAAGCATTCTATGTTTGCCATCGACTGAGTCAGGCACACAAAAAGGTAAGCGTCCCAAAACAAACCCCCTATTCTGGTGAAAATAATGCTACCAAAAGCCGAACAAATGGATAGAACTCCCCTAAACGAAACAAGCAAACGATCATGATGTCACACGTCGCCGTGCTGCTGTCTGCATAGCTTCCTCCGCCCCGGGAGGGTAAAGGGGGAGCTCCAGACCCCCACCCAGCTATCCACCCTTCAGTTCTGAGGCTGGATGTCAAAACAGGCAAAAAAAACACCGTCCGGGGGGAGGGAGGGATGCCAGGGAGCCTCTGGGTCTCACCCAAAAAATGCCGTTTCAGTACAGTACATTCTACATTGGTTTTCTGGGGTGAACCCCTTCGGCTCCCCGGAGCTAACTACCCACAGAAGAAAAAACATAGGGATTTACCCGGGAGGTGGTCGCTGCTCACGCCTCAACTCGAAGTCGAGAGAACTGGCTGCAACCACCGACCCAAAGCGACACAGGCCTGACAAGGCCCAGGCACTCTTGGTGTCAAGGCCACGACCTCGTTCACAAGGTAACAAGCAGCCAGGACCCTGTTTGACCACCAAAAACCCTGCGCCCGAATGTCAGCCCACGACATGTTGCCAAAGACGGCAGCAAGAGCAGCGAACTAACGAACGTCATGGGCACGGGAATAGACCGCAGGCTGGCTAGCCTTAATAACTCTGCGGACAACCTGGGAGACCCACACCCGCGAACAGGGAAGGAAAACCGGATCAACCCAAAGCTCGTCCCCAGACACAGACGCCGTGGCACGTAAATAACAGCGAAGAGCCACAACCGAACACAAAACATGATGCACCCCCGGACTAACCAACCAAGCATCCACAACCCAGGGACCCCTCCGGAAAGCAGCAGTCTCATTCTTTGCCAGAAAAGAAGGAGATGGCTGCAAACAAACAAAACCATCACGAAGACCGAAAGAGCAGAAACCCCTGTGCCAGAGGAGAGCATGAAGCTCACTAACCCGACCCCCAGAGGCCAATGCCAACAGGAAAAAGAGCCTTGGAGAAACAATCCAAAGGGGCCACAACAAACCGAGGAGAAGAAAGATAAGAGAGCACTCTGTCCAATGACCAGGATGGCTCAGGAGGCACATGAGCAAGCCGGATGTGAAACAACGCCCGAGACAGTTTGTGAAACAGTGCAGAAGTAACATCAATACCGAAAGCAAGCTGAAGCGGCTCCGCCAGCACCGCACGATACGAGGCAACAGTGTTAGGCATAAGGTGATGGTCCTGGAACAATCAAGAGAGAAAAGGCAAAGATTCCGATTCCAAAGAGGAGGCAAGCACCACCTGTCGACACGCGAGTCGGGAAGCGTAAAACTGGGCAACCACATCCCACAAGATGTGCACAAACCGCTTCAACACGGCAGCCGAGACTCGAGAGAGACTCCCTTGAAGACCGAAGTGGGGAAGGGTTCCATGTGAACATCAGGCTAAGGCCTGATTCCCACGCTAGCGGCAACGGCCAATGTGAGCCAATTAGGTGCAAGTACGTAAGTGCCGATGACAAACTAAGTACAAGAAGTTGCCCGGGGATCAGTGGCGAAAGGGAATACGGTACTTATTCTGTAACCAGGACCCGGATACGGAGCAGGTGCAAGTGCCTTTGCCCTCGGGCGTTGGAATGCTGCCCTGTGCAGGACCCTGGTAACGGGAAGCGGCTCGCGTCCGCCAGCGGTGGTCCGGGAAAGAGTTTTATTTTCTGTTTAAGGCGCCGTGACCCTGGAAGCCATTCACAGAGAGAAAGGGTATTGGTAACACGGTCTGCCGTAGAGCGCCGCGGTTCTTGCGGCGTCCCACGTGCCACCGCTGGTCCATGAAACATGCGAGGCAGGTAACTGAGGCAGTGGGGGTCTCCATGCCCACAACGCCTAGTTTCGGGCCAGTGCGTACCCATGTCCGCAGCCAGTCTCCAAGGTAAGCAGCCTCTGGTTGATAGACTAATGTAGGTAAGGGAAGTCGGCAAATTAGATCCGTAACTTCGGGATAAGGATTGGCTCTGAGGATCGGACCAGTCGGGCCTGTGCAGGAAGCGGGCCTGGATTTGGGCGCAGGACTGGGCGAGGTGAAGGTCAGGGACGTCTGCTCTGTCGGGCCAGCTGTCCTGAACCGAGCTCGGACCGGCGTATCTCTGTCCCTTCTGTGGAACGCGCTAGGCTGCTTGGGCAGTGTTCTCGAGCGGCGCGGCAGTGCCTGTCCCCCCCTCTATTTGGAGAGGGTGGGTGCAAGGCGTCGTCCCAGTTCACTCCAAACCCACTTTGGCTGGCGCCCAGCGATCAACTCAGAACTGGCACAGACCAGGGGAATCCGACTGTCTAATTAAAACAAAGCATTGCGATGGTCAGAGATAGATGTTGACGCAATGTGATTTCTGCCCAGTGCATTGAATGTAAAAGTGAAGAAATTCAAAGAATGCGTTTAATGGCTTGCTGAAAACAAGAGTCGTACTGCTTCCTCAGTAACTCGCTCATTTCTTTGTTGTCATCAGTGAAAGTTCCATCTCCCTTTCGCAGGGGCCCGATACTAGATGTAGTTTTTGATCTTGATTTTGCATAGGAGAAAAAATATTTCGGATTTCTCTCTATTTCACTGATGGCCTTTTGTTCTCTTTGCCTCTCCTGGGTTTTGTATGATTCTTGTAGCTTGAGTTCAATTGTTTCTATTTCTCTACCCAACCTTCTTCGCCATTCTTGAGATAGGGTGCGACTCAAGTTGTTCCGCAATACGTTTCCTATGCCTATATAGGGAACGACGTTCCCGTTCCAATCTGCATATCTTTCTCTTTTTTCTTAGGGGTATGCAGTTTGAACATATTTCTAGTGCTACTGAGCTTATTGGAACTGAGCTTCTGGGGTTCAGGAGTCAGGGGTTCCTAGAGCTCAGTAGCTCAGTAGCTTATTGCTACTGAGCTCTAGGAACCCATGACACAGACCCCGGGCAGAGCCCACATCCACACCCACCACCCTTGAAGAAAAGGCAGAGACCTGAGGAAAACCTTCAAAGTGAGGAGCCTGCTGGGCCGAGTCCGAAACCTCGGCAGGAAAATCAGGCTCAACCTCCATCTCTTGAGTCAGAAAGGGCAACCCCCTTCCATATGCCAACAGGAGTCATCAGTGAAGGTAAGTAATAACCTGTACATACTTTTGTAGTGAAGATTTAGATGAATTAGGTATAAAATTTAGTTTGAAGTTAATTTTTTGGCGAGTCAGGAACCAATTAATTAATTTCCCATTATTTCTTATGGAGAAATTCGCTTCAGTTTACGAATTTACGGGTTACGAACCGTCTCCAGGAACGGATTAAATTCGTAAGCTGAGGTACCCTTGCAGTGTGGACGACCCGAGTAAGAGCAGCGAGGGTGTTACCAGGCGGGGTTTTGCTGCCTCAGCAACACATCGCGGCAGGCGGTAGCGTGTCTTACGGCAACAGGGCAATGACGACTGTGGCCTCTTTACATTAGGTGTTCATTAGGCCTACGATATGTAGATCAGCCTCATTTCCTACCATACCCTCACGCAGCTCCAGCATCAGACGATAAACACACACACACGCAGTGTGTGTTTGCGTTTGAATGGGCTGAGCACAACAAATGAGTCTACTGCCAATAAGAGTATAATAAGCATACAGATATAGATAAAAATACATGCCATGCGCAACATAAGTGGTCTTACCTACAGGTGTCAGAGTTGAATCTTCTCAGAAGATCCGTCAGTCGGGTGAGTAGCTGCTGTGCTGCCAACCTTAGAGTTGAGGCACACTCCGAATATTCCACAATTAATCGAACTACCACTACACAAACTCCCACCACAACGTACTCCTCCCCTCCGACTATTACGCCACCACCACTATTAGTCCCACTTAAGTCACTGTTGCTACTGCTGCTCCCAATATTGGAGTTGTGTTCAGTGATGTCATTGCTGACAGTAGAGATAGTTGTATTGTTTGTAACGGACATGCAACTGGTAGTACTTGGAGTAATCCTAGTACCGTTAGTGCTGGTCTCTTTGTAAGTTCTGTCACACTGGACGGCAGGTGGAGTTACTAAAGTATCTGAGAAAAAAGAAAAACCTTATTATATATATTCAGATATGTACAGTACTTTATGCTTTGCATAAGGCTTATGCATATTAGCTCATTATTAAGAATGTAAAAAATAACAAGATGAGTGTATACAACCCACTTGTTTCTGGGCCAGTCTCCTGATCGCTGCCTTAGGAAATAGCCCATTCTATCCCGAACCAGGACAACATTCCATCCCTGGACCAGAAGGAGACTGTAACCCCTTCAAATGGAAAACTTTCTAACCCACCATGGTCTCCTGCAGGCACGTTGTAACTGAGGACAATGTCATCTATAAGCTGGAGATCCTCCCAATTTTATTGAACCTACAATAACTCCACTGTAGTATTGCAATATGTTCTAAGTTGAGCACCTTTTCAGAGGATCCTATGCAAGTGCTTGTGAGTACCCTACAATGGACGGAAGGGGGGATTTTGTAATGTCTCTGTAGGTTTGTATAGCCCTCCAAGGTTTAACAGTTCCGAGCTTTAGAGGAACCCTTATAAAACTCGTACAGTGAAGGGGGATAGGTAAACCCCACCCCCCCTGTAACAATAAGACCCGTGCCAAGGGTACCAACACCTAAGCAGGGTCAAACGGGGGCCCAAGCCCCCCAAGTCAACTCCTCCCCAGCCTCGGGATCCTCCACATCAGGATCCTGGGGCCGAACCGTCCTTCAAACCCTCTGCCACTGGAGAAAAGGCAGAGTCCACCGGAAAAGTAGGGATGAAGGGGACCCACTGGCACGACCCAGAAGCCCCGGCCGGAAGGAGGAACCAGCTCGAATACCTCCGCCACCGATCCGGAAGGGGCAGTCCCCGAAATCGCCCGAGTTTCACTGCCAAGGAAACCCTGCCCCAGACTCCGAAACCCTCAGATGTTTGGGAGCCAGGAGCAGGCAGGATGGGGGGGGGGAGGGGGGAAGCAGGGGGGGAAGCAGGGGGGGGAAGCAGGGGGGAAGCAGGGGGGGGAAGCAGGGGGGGGGGAAGCAGGGGGGGGAAGCAGGGGGGGTGAGCAGGAGGGGGAGCAGGGGGGGGAGCAGGGGGGGGAAGCAGGGAAGGGGAGCATGGGGGGGCAGCAGGGGGAGGGAAGCAGGGGGAGGGAAGCAGGGGGAGGGAAGCAGGGGGAAGGGAAGCAGGGGGAGGGAAGCAGGGGGAGGGAAGCAGGGGGAGGGAAGCAGGGGGAGGAAGCAGGGGGAGGGAAAGCAGGGGGGGAAAGCAGGGGGGGAAGCAGGGGGGGGAGGAAGCGGGGGGGATGGGAGCAGGTTGAACCACAGCAAGGAGAGGGTAAGAGGGCGCTGACGAAACCAGAGTCGTGGTGACTAACACCTACAAGTCCAGGTCCCTATAACCAAAACGGGGCAGCCATGGGGGCATCCAGAAAGGCAATTAACCTAGAGTGTTTCAGCAACCTAAACTGCACGTGCAATACAGATGCTGCCTGCACCCGATCAACAGTATTATCGGATTGGATGAACTGGAGTACAAGCAAGGAACACCACTTGCAAGACTCCGGGTCAAAGGTGTCATTGACCCAACAAGCAGCATGGCAGAGGCAAAGACAGAGAATGTCACCCTGAGACAAGGGACAGAGCAAACTTCAATCTCACACAAAGCAAGGTGGGACTCAAAGGTCTCCTCCATTGGATAAATGAGCCTAAAGGAGGTTTCCAGGGCCCTTAGCCTGATTGCTAACGAAAGTCCAGGCAAGGTACTGCTAACCGGTTATCCCAGAACTACCAAGCAAACAAACTAAAAGCTGAACCCCTTCGACAAGCACGGGGACCTAGCAGAGGACCACCAAAATCAAACAAGTGGTCCTACAGCCCCACCAGGAAAAACAAAGGAGAAAGAAAAACTCCGCAAAAGCACAATGTCCCCATGGGAACAGAACTGGCCGCTATGCGTATATCAGACAGCTGCACAGTACCTTGCACCCCAGCCAGCGACGAAACTACTTCCTACTCAAGGTCAAACAGGAGTAAGAACAACCCCAGCTGACCCCAAGGGTTGGCAATCACCGAGCAGCAAAAGAACCACACGGAAGTAGACTCCCGAGCGGCCTATGGAAGATAACCCTAAACTGCAAAGGCAGTACTTACAGGGCACCTAGGGAAGGTAGCCCTAGGTGCATGCAGCCCCAGTACTCTTGTGGTACTCCCGGCACACACCATCACACAGTAGAACAACACCGTTATGAACAGCACTATTCAAAAGGATGGAGCTAGAGTCGGTCGACCGCCACCAAATACAACAGCCTCTGAACTGGGGTTGAATAGCCGGCACAGGAGGTCTGGGAAACCCCCTCCTTCCCCCTCCCATGGCAACCCGTTCTCACACAAGACAGCACATATATGACTTAATGCTTAAAGTCAATATGTTGAATATGAATTAGTAAATATGTGATATATTCCCAGTTACTTTTTTTTCCAAGGCCCAAACTCTTCCTCACGTACCAACTTGCGTCTCTCAGTACCCGTCCGTCAACCTAGATAGCAGAATAGTCGTGATTGGTTCAATTATAAGGAAAATTGTACTTTTCAGGTCCCACATGGGTTGTGAAATTTACCTACTATTGTCCATGCTCTTAGAATATTATAGATCAGCTACTTCCTATTGAAGGTTCGTAGTTTTGTTTTGAGAAATATTAGTTGTTCTTAGTAAATTATAATAAGCACTAAAAATTATTACATAGAATAACAGTCCTTCACCAATCAATATTATATACCATAGTTGGTGCTTTACAAATCTTTAAAGGATGTTTTGTAGGAACGCTAACAGAAAACGATGGTTCATTGGAATGTCTCTGGGGTAAACTACTCTAAACAGGATGGTATTGTGTCTACTATACCAACTACAGGATCGGTATATTGTCCACTACCACCTGTTAGGTGAGTAAGGGGTGCAATACCACCCACAGGATGGGTATGAGGGTCACATCCACCCAGAGGATGAGTATGGGGATCACATCCACCCACAGGAAGGGTATGGGGTCCAATACCACCCACAGGATGAGTATGGCGTCCACTACAACCCACAGGATGGGTATGGGGCTCCAACCACCCATAGAATAGGTATGGGGCTCCAACCACCCATAAAATGGGTATGGGGTCCAATAACACCCACTGGATGTGTATATGGCGTCCATTGCCGCGCGTCGAGCTCGAAAACCGCAGCATTCATCTCAGAACCATGCCTATTTCACGCAGATTCCTTAATAAACGTAAAAGTTTTATATGTCACAAGAAAGATAGAAATATAAGCTTCATTCTAAATACCTTACCATGGGCATATTTAAATTTAAACCGAAGATACGTGTACTTTTATAATAGCCGAGCTCCGACCCCGGACAGATCGATCGACCGAGCAACTCTCTCTCAGAACAATGTTTATTTCACGTGAATTCGTTAGTAAACATATATGTTTTATATGTCTCAAGAAAGACAGACATATAAGCTTCACTTTAAACACTTTAATATAGACATATTTAAATTTCTAATGAAGATTATTGTATTTTAAAAATTACGGAGCTCCCACCCCGTACAGACTGAATGACAGAGCAACTCTCTCTCAGATCAATGTTTATTTCACGTAAATTCGTTAATAAACACAAATGTTTTATAAGTCTTAAGCAAGATAGAAATAAGAGCTTCATTTTAAATACATTACAATAGACATATTTATAGCTCAAGTGAAGATACATGTTTTTATAGTAGCGCTCAGTAGCTTGTCGGGCATGGAGTGCAGACGCCTACGCACTTGCCGATATATTGTATAATTAACAAAGATACGCTAATAAAGCCTAAAATCTTATATGCCTCCAGAAAGACCGATATATGAACATTATTATAATTGCACCAAATGAAATATATCATGTTCGAGAACAAAGATATATCAATTTTAAATTAAGTTTCGACTCTCTCTCGGGTGAGAGAGATGGGGCGACTCTCGCCCCATCTATTGGAGATTCTGTGCACTAAATACCCAAAGCTACTCAAACCCTCCTAGCATTATTTAAGTAATGAAGTAATATGGTATATTTACTCACTATAATGTGGGTGCTGAATGCAGAACATGAGAAAACATATATTTACTCCAAACTAATATAATTTCATTATGAAATAAGTAGCATCAAAGGAAGTCGATGGTCCAAGCAGCAATGTTGTGGAGCGACTTATCCAAGATATATCGTTGTTTGGAAAGTGTTTGTTGGCATATCCAGTTGTCGCACTTCTCTGCTCAAATTATCACAAATTTAAATTATAATGTTAACAAGTAGAATACGTATTTTTAATAAAATCTAACATAACTAGCCAGAAAACATTTAACATTAATTAAAAAATATATGTTTGGAAGTTAAATCGACTTCATAGGACAATGGTTTTGTTATATATACTCGTTATTCGTTGACATGCGTTCGCTACTTAAACTACCATGTACTGTACTTATGTAAAATCTCCCATGTCTCTTCGCTCATTTCACCGAACCCTACAGGCTCTGTGATATATTGTTTAATTAATTGAGATTCACAAATAAAGCTAATAATTCTATATGTTATCAAAAAGGCAGAGCTTAGTTTAGTTCATTTATTATGCACTCCATACCCATCCTATGGACGATAGTGGAGTGTTACAGAGGCACATAATGGGCTCAGGGAATGAGCCCCACAATTCATATAGCCAAGCAAGTTATAATCTTGATAAGCTAGTTACAAAAGTCAATACACATTGTCACATCAACAATGGGCTCGAGACCGACCACAAGTACAGTTTATAATTTAAGCAACTGATTTATATGGAGGGCTAGTGTCACAATTGATATGTTTATCCTACACATAACCCCTTCTCCCCCATCCAATGGGCAGCGGTGGATAGGTTACAATCAAGTTTTTTTTTTTGCGTTTTATTCAGAGATTAGGTCTTATTAGGTGAGGAAAGATATTCATATTTTAAAGAAGGCTTCTTGGCTGATGCTCTCCATTGATGGAAAATATACAACCTTTTGAAAATCAATATTAGTTTGATCTAGATATTGTAATTAACGAAAGTATTTATGTCATCAGAAAGGTAGAAATATAGGATACATTTAAAATCCTTTGTCATAAATATAACTGAAGTGAAAACGAAGATATATGCGTTTTGATAGTTACTTGATGGCTTGCTCTGAGAGTGTGAAGCCCTGCACACCAGCCAATAAATTGTATAATTAGTTTCCATATATTTTAATTAATCTTAAAAATCTATATGTCAGAAGAAAGGAAGATGTAGTCGTTAATGTGACAACATTTAAAAATATATATCTCTTAAGTTAAATAAATAATACCACCTTATCGCCAGTGTCCGGACACATGAAAATTACCTAGGTATCAGTATCCAGCCAGGCGGGGATCACAGGCTGCACAATACTGATAAATTATATAATGCACTACTTGTGGTCGATCTCGAACCCATTTATGATTTGACGACTTATAGTGAATTTTGTAACTAGCTCATTAAGATTGTATCTTGCTTAGCTAAATGAATTCTGGGGTTCGGTCCATTCATTTTCTTTCTTTATTATGCACCCCATAATACCCATCCTGTGGGCGGTGGTGTAAAGGATTACAGAGGCACATAATCGGTTCAGGAACTGAACCCTCTAGTTCGTTTAGCTAAGCAAATAACAATCTTTTGACGCTAGTTACAAAATTATTAATGTACACATACTTATGCATACATGTACATATACATACGTATACATATATAAATACACATACATATTTAATCACCCACACAAATACACACATCAGTAATTTTTTGTCACAAGTGATTCAACAAGAGGCTCACAACAGTCACTATACAAGGCACTTTACATCTATGAGGAGTCGCACAGTTACTAGTCTAGCTCCACACCCACCCAACTGGGCGGCAGCTTTACAGTCATGTGCTCCACACCCACCCAACTGGGCGGCAGCTTTACAGTTACCTGGTGTTATTCTTCACCTATATCTTTTTCTGGTTAATCCCTATTTACATTATGCAGTTCAGGTTTCGTCGCCATACTATAGTTTTTAGTTTAGTTAATTTATCACATAATGGGTTCAGGGACTGAACACACAATTTATTTATCTAAGCAAGTTACAATCTTGAGGAGCTAGCCACAAAATTCATAACACATCGTCACATCAACAACATGTGTTCGAGATCGACCACAAGTACAGTTTCTAAATTAAGCAAATGCTATATGTGGAGAGCTAGTGTCACAATTGATATGTTTGTCCTGCACATTTCCACAGTAGTTTGCTTGGGTTTGCTTGGGTACATAGACAAGAGACTGAACTTCAGCACCCACATACAACACATAAAGGGATGCTCTGAGAGAGAGAGAGAGAGGGAGAGTAAAAATATCCACTGAGGTCTGATTAAGTCCTTTTGGGGACCTTAATCATTAGGACGTCCAATGATTAACGCAAAGTGAGGCGTATTCAGATGGTATATTGACAACATTCAGCATATCTCATACTGACCTAGTAGTACTTGGTGCACAAATACCTTTTCCAAAGGAATCGCAAAACATAATTAAACACAACTGTACCGTACAGTGTTATATATTTATTTCAGTTTGAACAATTTTTAACATTAAAGAATAAATCCTTTAATTGGTTGAAATTGGTTTTAATATTCGAAATCTAATTTGTTGATGTTAAATAATATAAGGTTCAAATTTATTAAGATACATACTTTAAAAACTATTTCTATTTGAAATTTAAATAACATTAAAAGAGTACAGAATATAACAAATACCGACTATATAAAAGACCTGATAGTTGCAGCACTTTATTATGCTATTGTAACACATTGAAAGTAATAACATTATTTGATTCAGCAAAGCATTTGGTAAGGTTATAATAATAATAATAATAATAATAATAATAATAATAATAATAATAATAATAATGTATTAATTAAGTATTTTAAATTATAATTCACAAGTTGCTAGCGCACAAGAAACAAATCCACGAATCATCATTACATTCTGTAACACCTACACATGATCCATGGTGCCAAATATTGCAACGGTCACAGCATACCATCAGCTTCAAATCATTTAGCTTTCTGCAAATGCAGTACACTTCCATCGAGCATGACCGGATGATTCGTTTTCTTCTCAGTGTCTGAGCTGCAGGGAATGAGATGAGACACTTTCCTTTAAAGTTCTCTTGAAGATGTTGTCTCATTCTGCATATCATACGAGGTTCACCGGATCTACACCACTTGCAAGTGATGCAGCAAACGCCACAGCATATACTCCACTCATACTTGAGTCCTTGTGTCTGCTGACATTCATTATATTGCATATCAGCTTATCATCCTGGCAATTAGCAAGAGCATACAAGATAACTTCAGTAGATTTGGATGGTAATTTATGCCTGGTGTCGTATATGTTAATTTGTCCAGTTACTCCAATGTTGGAAACGGTGACCCAGTGACAACCATCAACTTGGATAATTTGAATAAATTCACCAATTGTAACTGGCCAGGAGAGGTCCCGCTACCACGCTGGGTCATGAAGGCCTTCTAGGCTTGGCACAGTTTGTTTGATGAGGTCACATGCAGATTTTATATGTAGGTCAGAGAGCTGTACATTTGTTCCAATGTTCATTATCTCGTCATTTGTTAAATAATTTAACATTGTCGAATGTGAAGCACTGTTATCACTCTCCTTATTGTTGCATTGGTGTGAGGAGTGGCAGTGATTGGTTCAGTTTATTTTTTTTTTTAAATAGGGACATAAATTTGTACTGCAGATACCAGTACAGTTGCACCGTTTCTTTATATATTTTATACTTGGGTTAGCAAGGCGAGACGCTTTTCTTAACGTGATACTGTTGGTATCAAATAGAAATAGTTTTTAAAGTATGTATCTTAATAAATTTGAACCTTATATTATCAACATCAACATATTATATTATTTAACATCAACAAATTAGATTTCGAATGTTAAAACCAATTTCAACCAATTAAAGGATTTATCCTTTTTAAAGGATTTAATTAAAGGATTTGACACAAAAATCAGTATGAAAATTACCTCGGCTGAGGATATTGAAAAACTTCAAGCTGATATTAATAAAGTTTTCGACTGGGCATCAGAAAATAACATGATGTTTAACAGTGATAAATTCCAGGTACTCAGGTACGGTAAAAATGAGGACCTTAAACATAATACAGAGTACAAAACACAATCAAATGTACCCATAGTAGGAAAACAGCATGTAAAGGATTTGGGAATAATAATGTCTGACGACCTAACGTTTAAGGAGCATAACCAAGCAAATATTGCGACAGCCAGAAAAATGATAGGATAGATTACGAGAACTTTCAAATCCAGGGATCCCATCACAATGGTTGTACTCTTCAAGTCACTTGTGTTGTCCCGTCTTGAGTACTGCTCAGTACTCACTTCCCCCTTCAGAGCAGGAGAGATTGCTGAAATAGAGGGAATACAGAGAACATATACGGCACGCATAGACGCAATAAAGCACCTAAATTATTGGGATCGTCTCATAGCCCTCCAAATGTACTCACTAGAAAGAAGACGAGAGAGATATCAAATAATATACACCTGGAAGATACTGGAGGGCCAAGTACCAAATCTACACAGTAAAATAACAACGTACTGGAGTGAACGATATGGAAGAAAATGTAGAATAGAACCAGTGAAGAGCAGAGGTGCCATAGGCACAATCAGAGAACACTGTATAAACATCAGAGGTCCGCGGTTATTCAACGTCCTCCCAGCAAGCATAAGAAATATTGCCGGAACAACCGGGGACATTTTCAAGAGGAAACTAGATTTATTCCTCCAAGGAGTGCCGGACCAACCGGGCTGTGGTGGGTATGTGGGCCTGCGGGCCGCTCCAAGCAACAGCCTAGTGGACCAAACTCTCACAAGTCAAGCCTGGCCTCGGGCCGGGCTTGGGGAGTAGAAGAACTCCCAGAACCCCATCAACCAGGTATCCTTTAATGTTAAAAATTGTTCAAATTGAAATAAATATATAACACTGTACAGTACAGTTGTGTTTGCCTGCCACAGCCTGCCACAGCCTTGAGAGCACGGAGCCTCTCTCTAAATTGGCAACCCAGTCTGGCTAAACATTGCGGTACAGTAGAACCTCAAGACCAAGGTATTTGTATCTGGTAACTAGTCGAGCAGAGAGCCATCATCCAACTGCATTTTGCGATCGGCCCCACCCCGTCTGGGTGGGTGTCGGTTCAGGATCTTTGTTTTCTCTACTGAGATGACTAAGCATAGTTCCTGACATGTGGACAATACAGAGTTCAGAACATTTTGGGTGTTGGTATACCCATTGGTGTGGATCAGTATATCATCCACATAGCTAATGATGTGTTCGCTGGACCTTCTAGTTACAAAGTTTAAAAGTGCACTGATTAACACATTGAACAGAGTAGGACTGAGGACACCTCCCTGTGGAGTGCCAAGTTCAAAAAATCTCGTTACACTCCTATGCCCTTGGAACAGTACAGATGACTTCCTGTTGGATAGATAGCCTCTTATCCACCGTAGAAGCCA
The DNA here is from genome assembly GCF_040958095.1 of Procambarus clarkii. Taxonomy (NCBI): domain Eukaryota; kingdom Metazoa; phylum Arthropoda; class Malacostraca; order Decapoda; family Cambaridae; genus Procambarus; species Procambarus clarkii. The sequence continues at coordinate 15,476,800 of NC_091241.1, read as the reverse complement.
TCCTCCAACATTTATTTTAGCAAGTTCTCTCAGAATGACGTGTGGGTTAGCAATGTCAAAGGCTGACTTAAGATCTAGGAAAGTGTTATATGACCTATCAGTATGCAGGGTGAGGAATGTGGTAATACAGTGATGTACACTCTTTCCATGCATAAAGCCATATATCTGGGGAGACAACATATTATTAATTTTGTAAAGGAGACGGTTGAGAACCATCCTCTCAAGACACTTATAGAGACAACTAGTGAGGGAGATTGGGCGAAAAGCACTCGGCTGGTGAGGTTTAGGAATGGGAATAATAACACTGTTGGTCCATGACTTAGGAAGCTCCCCAGTTACATAGCTCATATTATACAATTGAAGAAAGGTATTCCCTGGAACTAGCAGAAGCATATGCAGTATGCCGTCAGTAACTCCATCCTCCCTGGGTGATGTAGCTTTGCCTTTATGTAGAGCAGAATCTAGTTTGTATTCAGTAAAAAGCATGTCACAGTCATCCTCTTGATGACGCATGAAGTCAAGGAGCCTTGCCCTATCAGTATATCTATTATTTAATTCATTCTTTGAGGGTAGAGGAAGACTGTCAAAGCTGGAAGTCGTGGCCCAAGCATCAACAAGCTCATTTGCTCTGTGCAGAGGATTAGGGTACGAGATCTCTGCAGCATTTTTCCCTTTGATCTTGTTGATATCCTTCCATGCCCGACTTAGTGGCGTGTGAGAATTGAGACCACGGACAAAAGTTTCCCAGTCTGTCTGCCTCAGCTCCACCATACGTTCCCTGGCCTTAGCCAGAGCCGCTTGAAAGAGCCGAAGCATTTCAGCAGTGCGGGTCCTTCTACAAGCTAGTCCAATTATTCTGGCAGTGCGTTTTAGTGTCTGCAATTTAGAATCATTATAATAAACATAAGTGCTATGACCAGTGTAATTTGGGTTACGTGGCCTGGACGATGGATCAAGTGATTCTATAAACTGGTTGATAGTACCTGTGAGCTCATTGTTAAAATCTTCAACTGATGAAGGCTCAGATGACTGCACCATTCTGACACATGAGCAACAAGATTGTCTCGTTGATCGATGGGCACAGCCAGCCTCTTCCGCTTGAACACTCCACCAGGGAGGATAGAGCTGCCAATGCTTACAGTGGCTAATATGGGCAGATGATCAGACGCCATAACTGGCACTATTGACGAGGCGCACACGGTGTGAGACGTTGAAACCGAGACATAGATCAGGAATACCTCCGTAGATATGCGTCGGTTCAAGGTCACCCACAATCTGTGCATCATCGTGACTACCTAATAGTGACACTAGTTGCCGTTACGATTACTGAACTGCGAATTACCAATATTCCTATGTCTAGCGTTATAATCACCTTTAATGATGGTAGGCTCAGTCTGAATACAGATAGGAAGGTCAGCATAATTAAAGTTACAAGGAGTCGATTATTTAGTACATAGTTGTTTTTCTCTTAAACTGGATGATAGAGGGGGAGTCTTTAACGTGATTGGGAATACATACACACATACATACATACATACATACATACATACATACATACATACATCCATACATACATACATGCGTACATCCATTCATACATACATACATACATACATACATACATACATACATACATGCATACATGCATGCATACATACATACATACATACATACATACATACATACATACATGCGTATATAAATACATGCGTATATACATGCATATATAAATACATACATACATTACATACATACATACATACATACATACATGCATGCGTACATACATACATCCATCCATCTATCCATACATACATACATACATGCATACATACATACATACATACATACATGCATGCGTACATACTTACATACATACATACATACATACATACATACATACATACATACATGCATACATACATACATGCATGCGACATACATACATCCATCCATCTATCCATTCATACATGCATACATACATACATACATACATGCATGCATGCATACATACATACATACATACATACATACATACATACATGCATACATACATACATACATGCATGCGTACATACATACATCCATCCATCTATCCATACATACATACATACATACATACATACATACATACATGCATACATACATACATGCATGCGTACATACATACATCCATCCATCTATCCATACATACATACATACATGCATGCATGCATGCATGCATACATACATACATACATACATACATACATACATACATACATACATACATACATGCATACATACATACATGCATGCATGCGTACATACATACATCCATCCATCCATCTATCCATACATACATACATACATACATACATACATACATACATACATACATACATACACACACACATACATACATACATACATACATACATACATACATACATACATGCGTACATACATACATACATACATACATACATACATACATACATACATGCATACATACATGCATGCGTACATACATACATCCATCCATCTATCCATACATACATACATACATGCATGCATGCATGCATACATACATACATACATACATACATACATACATACATGCATACATACATGCATGCATGCGTACATACATACATCCATCCATCTATCCATACATACATACATACATACATACATACATACATACATACATACATACACACACACATACATACATACATACATACATACATACATACATACATACATCCATACATACATGCATGCGTACATACATACATCCATCCATCCATCCATACATACATACATACATACATACATGCGTACATACATACATCCATACATACATGCATGCGTACATACATACATCCATCCATCCATCTATCCATACATACATACATACATACATACATACATACATACATACATGCATGCATACATACATACATACATACATACATACATACATACATGCATGCGTACATACATACATCCATCCATCTATCCATTCATACATGCATGCATACATACATGCATACATACATACATACATACATACATACATACATACATACATACATACATGCATGCATGCATACATACATACATACATACATACATACATACATACATACATGCATGCATGCGTACATACATACATCCATCCATCCATCTATCCATTCATACATGCATGCATGCATACATACATACATACATACATACATACAAACATACATACATACACGTCCAGCCAGCATATAGCTATTTCGGGACAAAATCCAATACAGTTTATATTGGTGAGACGCCACTGTGATGAGGAGTTGAAATATCACAGGAACTGTAGGTTAATGTGTGACATAGGTGAGGTTAGATGAGGCATCTACAAGCATCAGCTGGAGGCTGATGGAGTGTTGTGGAGGCTGGTGGTACTATGTCCAGATGTTGGAGGGTGGATTTGACTCTCCCACCCTCCCTCCCCCTCCCCCCCCTCCCCACACATTGACCGCAGTACGTCTAAGGTTACTTTCCACTCTCGCTTACCAAGGGTATAACCCCCGCCCCTCCCAACACACACACATGCATCAGATTCTTAACTTACAATATTTATGATTTACCAATTTATGTTACTACACTGACTCTCAATTTCACAATATTGTATAAACTTTGATGAATCGCTCGTCTATGGGTCATCCAATAATGTTAGCAGACTTCTAGATGTTACCACTGCTAGGTTTAGGCTCAGCTACAAGTACCTCTGGAAGTTTGTAACATCTGATGATGTAGATTTGACTAAATGTAAACTCTGTCAGCAGAACTATTCGCATACTTTGCGTCATTATATAATGGAATGTGAAAAATTTCGGAATTTAAAGATAACAACATCAATAGTGTCCATGAAATGTGTAAGTACTTCATTCATAATGATGTGCTGCTCGAAATCTTAGCGAAGTATCCAAAATTTGCTTACTGTAGGTAATGCATACACATGACTGTAAAGCTGCCGCCCAGTTGGGTGGGTGTGGAGCACATGACTGTAAAGCTGCCGCCCAGTTGGGTGGGTGTGGAGCACATGACTGTAAAGCTGCCGCCCAGTTGGGTGGGTGTGGAGCACATGACTGTAAAGCTGCCGCCCAGTTGGGTGGGTGTGCAGCACATGACTGTAAAGCTGCCGCCCAGTTGGGTGGGTGTGGAGCACATGACTGTAAAGCTGCCGCCCAGTTGGGTGGGTGTGGAGCACATGACTGTAAAGTAAGTAAGTAATTATCAAAAGAAGGCACCAAACCGGGAAGGCTATGTAGCACCATCAAATACGCAAAATAATCAGAGGGCGCTAAATATCACCAAGGATGCCAATACGAGAACAAAAACGCATAAGGCGAACGATATCAAAAGTATCCGAGTCACCAAGAATTCTATCGAGGGACAGGTGACCGCGAGGGGCGGTCGGAAAGCAAGACACACGCTCGTCCTGGAAGTCAGGACATTCAAGAAGGACATGCACGACCGTAAGAGGGACAATGCAACTAGGACAATAAGGAGCAGGGCGGCGCTCCATCAAGTGACCATGGGTTAAGCGAGTATGGCCAATACGCAACCTCGCCAGAGCTGTTTCCCACCGCCGGTTACGGTGGAAGGAGGACTGCCACGAGGAAACACAACATTTAAGAGTACGTAGCTTGTTACCAGTAACAGACAACCAAGAAGCCTGCCAACGGGTAAGGACTGAGGAATGGATAACCGGGTAAAAGTCGGAATACGGAATGCCCTTACGAGAGATGGGACAAGAGCGGACAGCTTCCTTGGCGGCAGCATCCGCACGCTCATTTAAAGACACACCAATATGGCTGGGAACCCAACAAAACTCAACCGACTTAAATTTACTATGAACGAGAAACAGCCAATGCTGGATCTCGACAACCACTGGATGAACTGGATTAAAGGACCCGAGAGCCATGAGGGCACTACGAGAGTCAACAACAACTACAAAGGAAGACTGACAACGAGAAAGTAGGAGACGAAGAGCATAGAGAATAGCATAAAGTTCCGCTGTAAAGATGCTAGTCTCCGGAGGCAAGCGACACATATAAGTGCGATCAGGAAAAACAACAGAGTAGCCAACACCGTCCGCTGACTTAGACCCATCGGTGAAGACAGAAACGGAGCGGGAGTGAGAAGAAAAGTGCTCGAGGAAAAGGCGTTTTAGAACCGTAGGAGGGGTAAAAGCTTTAGTGATACGGGTCAAGGAAGTACAAAACCGCGGAAGAGGGACCCTCCACGGGGGCAAAGAAGGAACAACACGAGGAGAAACATCAGAAATACGAACGGAAAGAGAATCCTGCAGGCGAGATAACCGGACAGAAAGAGGGAGGTGGTGAAGAGGAACAGGAACCGCAGGAGGGGTAAAAGTTAAAGCACGACAGAGGCGAGAGGAAGGATGTTGCAAGGACCGCGCAAGATAGCGAAGACAGTAGCGATCACGGCGGTCCTGGAGAGACAGGAAGCCAGTGTCAACATACAAGCTAAGGACGGGAGTCGAACGAAAGGCACCAGAACTGAGGCGCAACCCAGTATGGTGCAAAGCATCAAGACGGCGAAGAGTAGAAGGAGAAGCAGACGAGTAAGCAGGGCAACCATAATCGAGCTTAGACAGGACGAGAGAAGAATGTAAAGCAAGGAGAGTGCGCCTATCTGCCCCCCAAGAAGTATGGGACAAGACCCGAAGGAGGGTAAGGGCCTTAGAGCACTCAACACGGAGGTAAGAGATATGGGGAGACCAAGACAAACGAGTGTCAAGAAATAACCCCAAAAGCTTCGCGGAATCTTTGTATTCAAGGGGATGACCATAAAGTGACAAAGAGGGACGAAGAACAACCCGTTTCCGCGTAAATGTCATGGCACAAGTCTTAGAAGTAGAGAACTTGAAGCCATGATCAGTGGCCCAAGACGACACGGCATCAATTGCAAGTTGAAGCCGGCGTTGAAGGAGAGGCGAATCATCACCCTGACAGCATAGGGTAAGATCATCGACATAGAGAGCGGAGAAGACACCAGAAGGAAGAGAGGAAAGAAGACCATTGAGGGCAACCAGAAAAAGAGTAGTGCTCAGAACACTACCTTGGGGCACACCTTCATATTGCTGAAAAGAGGGAGAGAGAGCGGTACCAAGGCGCACCCGAAAGGAACGACGAGAGAGGAAGCTGCGGAGAAAGAGAGGGAGATGACCACGAAGGCCAAAAGAATGAAGTTGAGATAGGATATGATAACGCCAAGTGGTGTCGTAAGCCTTTTCCAGGTCAAAAAGGACGGCAACAACGGAGGTCTTCGCAGCAAAAGCAGTACGAATATAGACCTCCAAGTTCACCAGGACATCTGTCGTGCTGCGGCACTTGCGGAAACCAAATTGAGAAGGGGAGAGGAGGTGATGGTGTTCCAGGAACCACATCAGACGAACGTTAACCATACGTTCAAAAAGTTTGCAGACACAACTTGTGAGAGCAATAGGGCGAAAGTCCTTAGGGGAAGTACCCAGAGACCCCGGTTTGCGAACAGGGAGGACAACGGCATCGAGCCAGTTCTCAGGGACTGACGACGACTCCCAGATCCGATTATACAGACTCAGTAAATACTGAGACGTGCTCGGAGGGAGATGGCGAAGCATCTCATAATGAATACCATCGGAGCCCGCCGCCGTAGAACCGCAGAGGGCCAGAGCAGAACGAAGTTCAGAGAGAGAGAAGGGATCATTATAGGGAAGCTGAAGATGAGTGCAGAAATCTAAAGGACGAGACTCAAGGATAGGTTTACGAAGAAGGAAAGATTGGGGAAGATGAAGACCAGAGCTAACAGAAGAAAAGTGGGAACCCAGTTCGGAAGCGACCTGCAACGGGTCCGCCACAAGAGTATCATGGAGGTGAAGGACCGGTGAAACATCGGGAACGAACTTACCCGCTATCTTGCGGATACGCTGCCAGATCTGGGCCAGAGGGGTTTCGGACGTAATTGTTGAGACATAAGATGCCCAACATTCACGTTTAGCCGTACGGATGGCCCTACGGGCCACCGCACTCGCTTTCCGAAAGAAAAGAAAAGAATCGGTCGTCTGCCTACGGCGGTGCCTCTTCCAGGCTGCACGCTTACAGCGGACAGCCCGAGCACAGTCCGCATTCCACCAGGGAACGCACTTCCGTGGACCCCGAGAGGAAGAGCGAGGAATAGAGCGGAGGGCAGCGTTGAAGACAGTGTCATGAAAAAGGAGGAGAGCGCGAGAGAGAGGCAGAAGGGAGAGGTCAGAGAGAGCAGCACTGAGGGTAAATAGGGTCCAGTCTGCCTTAGCAAACTGCCACCTAGGGAAAGAGAGGGAAGGGCGAAAAGAGAAAAAGGAAACAAGGATGGGGAAATGATCACTTCCATGGAGGTCATCAAGAACCTGCCACGTGAAATCCAAGTAAAGAGAAGAAGAGCAGAGAGAAAGATCAAGACAAGAAAGGGCGCGAGTCCGAGAGTCCAAATGAGTGGGCTCACCAGAATTCAGAAGAGACAGGGAAGAAGATAGGAGAAACGGCTCAAGGAGGCGACCCCGGGTATTCGTCAGAACGTCACCCCAAAGAGAATGACGACAATTGAAGTCACCCAGCAGGAGCACAGGCTCCGGCAAGGAGTCTAGGAGGTGTTTCAAATCAGGAAGAGAGAGCGGGACACTCGGGGGGAGATAAATGGAACAAACTGTGTACCATTTCCCCACAAAGATACGAGCAGCAGAACAATGGAGAGGCGAAGGAAAAAGTAAAGGAACAAAGGGAACATCTGCACGAATCAAGAGAGCAGAAGAATTAGAAGCCCCAGCAATGGCTGGGGGGGGGGAGAGAAAGGAATAGCCACGAAAACGACCAGGACGAGCACCAAGCATTGGCTCCTGGAGACAGACACAAAGGGGCGAAAACCGCGAAATCAGAAGTTGGAGTTCGAGGAAATTGGCGTAATAACCTCGAACGTTCCATTGAAGAATGGACAACGACGGGAAGAGAAAGGACAAAAACAGAGAACAAGGAAGAAACAAAGGCGAAAGAGCAACAGAGCACGTTAAAGAATATCAGGGTCGGGATCAGGGTCAGCAAAGTCAGGGTTAGGGGGCATGGGTAAACTGAGCAAAGACGGAGGGAAGGAAACGGGAGAACAGATCAGAGGTGGGCGGGCGGGGTCCGGAGGAGGAGGAGGAAGAGGAGGAGACAACGGAGAGGAGCAGTCAAGGACAGCAGTAGGAAGAGGGGGAGTAGAAAGAGGGGAGCGCACCCCAGCAAGAGCAGCAACCGAAAGGGAAGCAGGGGCCAAAGAAACCTCCATAGCAGGAACAGGGGGCGCAACCACTGAAACGGGAGGGGAAGGAGCAACAGAGCCAGAAGTAGGAGCTAAGGAAGAAAGCGAAGCCTTCTTACCCGCCGGGGAAGAGGAAGGAGAGGAGCCAGGCTTACGCTTCTGACTTAAAGAGACAGGTGTCCCAGCAACTACGTACCGGGCAACGGATTCCAGTGTCTCAACAGGAGAAGCCGAACGAGAGCACACACGACGGCCGTTAGGAGAGCGATGGACATCCGCCTGCACCGACAGGCGGCGGGGAGAGCCGATAGATGGAGGAAGAGGATGGGAAGGAGGATCGGAGGGGGACGAGGAAGAAGACACAGGAGACATGACAGACCGGGTCGAAAGAAGGGGAACCCCAGACAGAGGACCAGGAGGGGGACCCCTAGGGAAAGAACTCAAAGGAACAGAGGAGGGGGCAGTGGGCGTATCAGGGTCCAAGGCCCAGAAACGGTTGAGAGTCTGAGGAGGGGGGGAAGGACGAGGAGAGGAAGAGCGCAACACGCGAGCATAAGAGATGTTAGTATAAGGCGGGAGCCGGCGAACCTGGCGCCTCGCCTCAGGAAAAGACAAACGCTCCCGGTGCTTCAGGTTAAGGACGGCCGCCTCAAGCTTGTAATGGACACAGGCACGGGAGAACGTAGGATGGGCCTCACCGCAGTTGAGGCAGCGAGCTTGGGGAGAAGTGCACTCCGACTTAGAGTGACCTTCACTCCCACACAAAGGACAGAGAGAGACAGTCCCAGAGCAGCGGAGGGCACCATGCCCAAACCTCCAGCACTTATTACAAAGTCGAGGAGAAGGAATATACTCCTGGACAGAGCACCTAGCACCAGCAAGAATGACAGAGGATGGAAGGGTCCTACCATCAAAGGTGATCTTCACAACGCGAAGGGGTTGACGGCGACGACCACGAGGGGGACGAGTAAACGAGTCAACCTGGAGGACAGAATGGCCTTGGGCATCAAGGATATGCCGAATATCATCGTGGCAATCCTGCAGATTCCGAACACCGGTTGCAACATGGGGTGGGAGGAGAATAGTGCCAACACTGGAATTCATCTGAACGTTCTTGGAGACCCGAACAGGGATCTCGCCAAGGCAAGATAAGGCAGCCAAGCGGGAAGCCGCATCCTGAGAAGGAGCAGCAACGACACGTGTACCGAGACGAGTGGGGTTGAAAGTAACACACGCATCCACGGAATCTACAAGATGCCGATGGAGGGAGAAATCGTCAGGAGGCGCAGAATCAAGAGGGAGGAGATCAAAGTATTTGGCCCATGAAGCAGGACCAAACAAGGCCTGATACGCATCAGCACGGGAAGGAATCGAGCGAGTGCGGTTGGGGCGCGAACGGCGTTGAGAACCCCTAGAGAGAGAGGGGTCAAAAGGCGCAGTAGTCACAACGAAAGACTTAGCCACACCAGGGGACGAAGTGGTCACCACCGGGGGCTGGAGGCTCGACCCAACCTCAGAGGAGGGAGGGGAGCTGGGGGAAGAAGTCAGGACGGTCAAAGGAGGAGCAAGGTCGGGGCCCAACGCAGCGGGAGCTACAGAGCCTGGTCTTCCAATACAGGCCGACTCGGGGGCTTGGTCGCCCACCCCACGAGCCTGAGAGGGTACAACGGAAACATTCAACGACATAGAGACGAAAAGTGACAAATTCATCCACGAATGTGCCCCCATACCCACCATGGAGCCACAATTAGAGGCAGGACACCCAACAGGAAGCTATCGCTGATCATGCCGGGGCCCCCTAGGGGTGCGTCGTGAGTATACGCCCCACAAACGCCACCTTAAGAACCGTCAGTCCGTCGAGATCGGGTTCAGCGACGAAAGGGGGATTGACAATAAAAGGTTCCCCTCGCTCGAGACGTCGGGTACTACAGTTCTACGGGTGCAAGAGTATGCCTCCTCAAGCACCCGGGCGTCAAAATAGAAGAAGTCCAAAGAAAGAATCCAAAACAAGCAAAAGGTCGGCAGGAAACGACAAGCAGATAGGAGAAGAGGGGGGAGAAAAACGAAACATAAGGAAAAGGAAAAGCGATCCGGCACAATTGGAGAAGACAGCAGCAGGAGTGCAAGGCCAGATAAGGACAGAGGACTGCCCAACGGAGCATCACACTCCGGCAGCTGTCCACCAAGCCCCCTCACGACGCCAACGGGCCGGAAGGGGAGGGGGACATGACTGTAAAGCTGCCGCCCAGTTGGGTGGGTGTGGAGCACATGACTGTAAAGCTGCCGCCCAGTTGGGTGGGTGTGGAGCACATGACTGTAAAGCTGCCGCCCAGTTGGGTGGGTGAGGAGCACATGACTGTAAAGCTGCCGCCCAGTTGGGTGGGTGTGGAGCACATGACTGTAAAGCTGCCGCCCAGTTGGGTGGGTGTGCAGCAAGACTAGTAACTGTGCGACTCCTCATAGATGTAAAGTGCCTTGTATAGTGACTGTTGTGAGCCTCTTGTTGAATCACTTGTGACACAAAAGATTACTGATGTGTGTATTTGTGTGGGTGATTAAATATGTATGTGTATGTATATATGTATACGTATGAATATGTACATGTATGCATAAGTATGTGTACATTAATAATTTTGTAACTAGCGTCAAAAGATTGTTATTTGCTAAGCTAAACGAACTAGAGGGTTCAGTTCCTGAACCGATTATGTGCCTCTGTAATCCTTTACACCACCGCCCACAGGATGGGCATTATGGGGTGCATAATAAAGAAAGAAAATGAATGGACCGAACCCCACAATTCATTTAGCTAAGCAAGTTACAATCTTGATGAGCTAGTTACAAAATTCACTATAAGTCGTCACATCATAAATGGGTTCGAGATCGACCACAAGTAGTGCATTACATAAATTTATCAGTATTGTGCAGCCTGTGATCCCCGCCTGGCTGGATACTGATACCTAGGTAATTTTCATGTGTCCGGACACCGGCAATAAGGTGGTATTATTTATTTAACTTAAGATATATATATTTTTAAATGTTGTCACATTAACGGCTACATCTTCCTTTCTTCTGACATATAGATTTTTAAGATTAATTAAAATATATGGAAACTAATTATACAATTTATTGGCTGGTGTGCAGGGCTTCACACTCTCAGAGCTAGCCATCAAGTAACTATCAAAACGCATATATCTTCGTTTTCACTTCAGTTATATTTATGACAAAGGATTTTAAATGTAGCCTATATTTCTACCTTTCAGATGACATAAATACTTTCGTTAATTACAATATCTAGATCAAACTAACATTGATTTTCATAAGGTTGTATATTTTCCATCAATGGAGAGCATCAGCCAAGAAGCCTTCTTTAAAATATGAATATCTTTCCTTACCCAATAAGATCTAATCTCTGAATAAAACGCAAAAAACGACTTGATTGTAACCTATCCACCGCTGCCCATTGGATGGGGGAGAGGGGGTTATGTGTAGGATAAACATATCAATTGTGACACTAGCCCTCCATATAAATCAGTTGCTTAAATTATAAACTGTACTTGTGGTCGGTCTCGAGCCCATTGTTGATGTGACAATGTGCATTGACTTTTGTAACTAGCTTATCAAGATTATAACTTGCTTGGCTATATGAATTGTGGGGCTCATTCCCTGAGCCCATTATGTGCCTCTGTAACACTCCACTATCGTCCATAGGATGGGTATGGAGTGCATAATAAATGAACTAAACTAAGCTCTGCCTTTTTGATAACATATACAATTATTAGCTTTATTTGTGAATCTCAATTAATTAAACAATATATCACAGAGCCTGTAGGGTTCGGTGAGATGAGCGAAGAGACATGGGAGATTTCACATAAGTACAGTACATGGTAGTTTAAGTAGTGAACGCATGTCAACGAATAACGAGTATATATAACAAAACCATTGTCCTATGAAGTCGATTTAACTTCCAAACATATATTTTTTAATTAATGTTAAATGTTTTCTGGCTAGTTATGTTAGATTTTATTAAAAATACGTATTCTACTTGTTAACATTATAATTTAAATTTGTGATAATTTGAGCAGAGTCTCCGTGGTGTAGTGGTAAGACACTCGCCTGGCGTTCCGCGAGCGCTGTCATGGGTTCGTATCCTGGCCGGGGAGGATTTACTGGGCGCAATTCCTTAACTGTAGCCTCTGTTTAACGCAACAGTAAAATGTGTACTTGGATGAAAAAACGATTCTTCGCGGCAGGGGATCGTATTCCATGGACCATAGGACTAAGGACTTGCCCGAAACGCTACGCGTACTAGTGGCTGTACAAGAATGTAACAACTCTTGTATATATCTCAAAAAAAAAAAAAAGAGAAGTGCGACAACTGGATATGCCAACAAACACTTTCCAAACAACGATATATCTTGGATAAGTCGCTCCACAACATTGCTGCTTGGACCATCGACTTCCTTTGATGCTACTTATTTCATAATGAAATTATATTAGTTTGGAGTAAATATATAATAATGCTAGGAGGGTTTGAGTAGCTTTGGGTATTTAGTGCACAGAATCTCCAATAGATGGGGCGAGAGTCGCCCCATCTCTCTCACCCGAGAGAGAGTCGAAACTTAATTTAAAATTGATATATCTTTGTTCTCGAACATGATATATTTCATTTGGTGCAATTATAATAATGTTCATATATCGGTCTTTCTGGAGGCATATAAGATTTTAGGCTTTATTAGCGTATCTTTGTTAATTATACAATATATCGGCAAGTGCGTAGGCGTCTGCACTCCATGCCCGACAAGCTACTGAGCGCTACTATAAAAACATATGTATCTTCACTTGAGCTATAAATATGTCTATTGTAATGTATTTAAAATGAAGCTCTTATTTCTATCTTGCTTAAGACTTATAAAACATTTGTGTTTATTAACGAATTTACGTGAAATAAACATTGATCTGAGAGAGAGTTGCTCTGTCGTTCAGTCTGTACAGGGTGGGAGCTCCGTAATTTTTAAAATACAATAATCTTCATTAGAAATTTAAATATGTCTATAGTAAAGTGTTTAAAGTGAAGCTTATATGTCTGTCTTTCTTGAGACATATAAAACATATATGTTTACTAACGAATTCACGTGAAATAAACATTGTTCTGAGAGAGAGTTGCTCGGTCGATCGATCTGTCCGGGGTCGGAGCTCGGCTATTATAAAAGTACACGTATCTTCGGTTTAAATTTAAATATGCCCATGGTAAGGTATTTAGAATGAAGCTTATATTTCTATCTTTCTTGTGACATATAAAACTTTTACGTTTATTAAGGAATCTGCGTGAAATAGGCATGGTTCTGAGATGAATGCTGCGGTTTTCGAGCTCGACGCGCGGCAATGGACGCCATATACACATCCAGTGGGTGTTATTGGACCCCATACCCATTTTATGGGTGGTTGGAGCCCCATACCCATTCTATGGGTGGTTGGAGCCCCATACCCATCCTGTGGGTTGTAGTGGACGCCATACTCATCCTGTGGGTGGTATTGGACCCCATACCCTTCCTGTGGGTGGATGTGATCCCCATACTCATCCTCTGGGTGGATGTGACCCTCATACCCATCCTGTGGGTGGTATTGCACCCCTTACCCACCTAACAGGTGGTAGTGGACAATATACCGATCCTGTAGTTGGTATAGTAGACACAATACCATCCTGTTTAGAGTAGTTTACCCCATAGACATTCCAATGAACCATCGTTTTCTGTTAGCGTTCCTACAAAACATCCTTTAAAGATTTGTAAAGCACCAACTATGGTATATAATATTGATTGGTGAAGGACTGTTATTCTATGTAATAATTTTTAGTGCTTATTATAATTTACTAAGAACAACTAATATTTCTCAAAACAAAACTACGAACCTTCAATAGGAAGTAGCTGATCTATAATATTCTAAGAGCATGGACAATAGTAGGTAAATTTCACAACCCATGTGGGACCTGAAAAGTACAATTTTCCTTATAATTGAACCAATCACGACTATTCTGCTATCTAGGTTGACGGACGGGTACTGTGAGACGCAAGTTGGTACGTGAGGAAGAGTTTGGGCCTTGGAAAAAAAAGTAACTGGGAATATATCACATATTTACTAATTCATATTCAACATATTGACTTTAAGCATTAAGTCATATATGTGCTGTCTTGTGTGAGAACGGGTTGCCCATGGAGGGGGGAAGTTATGCAGACAGTACTCACCTAGCTGTGTTTGCAGGGGTTGAGCTCTGGCTCTTTGGTCCCGTCTCTCGACTGTCAATCGACTGGTGTACAGATTCCTGAGCCTATTGGGCTTTATCATATCTACATTTGAAACTGTGTATGGAGTCAGCCTCCACCACAACACTACTTAATGCATTCCATTTGTTAACTACCCTGACACTGAAAAAGTTCTTTCTAATGTCTCTGTGGCTCATGTGGGTACTAAGATTCCACCTGTGTCCCCTTGTTCATGTTCCACCCGCACTAAAGAGTTTGTCTTTGTCCACCCTGTCAATTCCCCTGAGAATTTTGTAGGTGGTTATCATGTCTCCCCCTTACTCTTCTGTTTTCCAGGGTTGTGAGGTTCAGCTCCCTTAGCCTTACCTTGTAACTCATTCCTCTCAGTTCCGGAACCAGTCTGGTGGCATACCGCTGAATCTTCTCTAACTTATCTATGGAAGATAACACTAAACTGCAAAGGCAGTACTTACAGGGTACCTAGGGAAGGTAGCCCTTCCTGGCCTACCTTCCTGGGTGGAAGGTAGACAGTGGCACGACAGCTGTGGTGACGTCATGCTTGTTTGCCTATTTTCGATTGGGGAGTTCTACTTGCTAGTTCAGCTTTCGGTTTGCCATTTTTAACCAGCTGTAGTTTGTTTTGGAATTCCTACCTTTCTGGGTGCCTGACCTGGTAGATGGCAGACATAGATTGCTTCTAATTACACTGGAGTGTCTATAGGCCATTCCTCCTAGTGCCTCTCTGAGGGGTCCAGGTTCTGGTGCTGGTCCCCGGTAAGTCTAGAACTCCATTGATTGACTGTTGCCACAGTCTAATATACACACATCAGCCGGTGGTCCCCGGTAGGCAAGAACAACAATTGACTGATGCCACGGTCTAATACATACATATCAACCCGGTAAGCTCCGGGGAGCCAAAGGGGGCTCTCCACAGAAATAAGCATTGAATGTAATAAAATGCAAATTTCTGGGTGAACCCTCAAGGCTTCCTGAAGCTATCATATACTGGTCAGTGCCAAACTACTAGGTGCCATCAGTTGCAGAGTTCTACTAGATTACCAGGGACCAAAAGCCAAAACCTGGCCCCTCAGAGGCCCAGGGAGCAATGGCCTATGAAAACGCACATTTAAAGTTTAATCATACTTGCTACCACCAGGGAAGCACCCAGAAAGTAAAGGTTATCTTGAGATGATTTCAGGGCCTAGCGTCCCCGCAGCCCGGTCCTCGATCAGGCCTCCCTTTTGTTACACACTCCCAGGAAGCAGCCCGTAGCAGCTGTCTAACTCTCAGGTACCTATTTACTGCTAGGTAACAGGAGCATCAGGGTGAAAGAAACTCTGCCCATTTGTTTCTGCCTCCTCTGGGGATCGAACTCGGATTCTCACGACTACGAATCCAAAGCTTTTTTGGAATGCTAGCTTTCTTGGGGGAGCCCTGTCGGCTCTCTGAAGCTACATTAATACACCGTTTCTTCCATGAGACTACATGAATACACTGCTCTTCCATGAGGCCACATGAATACACTGCTCTTCCATGAGGCTACATGAATACACTGCTCTTCCATGAGGCTACATGAATACACTGCTCTTCCATGAGGCCACATGAATACATTGCTCTTCCATGAGGCTACATGAATACACCGCTCTTCCATGAGGCTACATGAATACACTGCTCTTCCATGAGGCCACATGAATACATTGCTCTTCCATGAGGCTACATGAATACACTGCTCTTCCATGAGGCCACATGAATACATTGCTCTTCCATGAGGCCACATGAATACATTGCTCTTCCATGAGGCCACATGAATACACTGCTCTTCCATGAGGCTACATGAATACATTGCTCTTCCATGAGGCCACATGAATACATTGCTCTTCCATGAGGCCACATGAATACACTGCTCTTCCATGAGGCTACATGAATACATTGCTCTTCCATGAGGCTACATGAATACACTGCTCTTCCATGAGGCCACATGAATACACTGCTCTTCCATGAGGCCACATGAATACACTGCTTTTCCATGAATCACAACACACACACAAATGGTAATAACAAAATCTAGCATCAAAACACATCACAGGGTTTCTCACCGGTGGCCGAGATGTGATCAAGGAGGCGCTGTACGTCCGGTGGAGCATGGACGCCTCTCCAGCGTTCACTGCTCATGTTCAGTTTGTACCGGGCTTCTCGTTCCTCGTGGAACCTCAGTACAAATCTCGTGGCCTGAAACAAAATTTGGAACACATTGAATTGATATTGATACAATTGACTAATCTGCTTTCCTTACTCTATTTCCTGTCAATACTGATTTGCCCAAGTGCATCTATAATGCTTAAGTCTCATTAGGAGTGCTACCTTTCACAATATTGATATTAATATACATAATATACTGCATTCATTTACAGAATTATTAAAATACTATTTACTGTACTGTCAAATCAATATAATAAATGGTGGGAAAACCTTGCAATAACCAATATATTTAAGAACTTTATTGTAGATAGCATCCAAACAGATACACACTATTTCTAGTTATGCATGCATTCGCACTCATAGAGAAGCCATGATCACCACATACAAAATATTCAAGTGAATATACTGATATGGCTATATCTGTATTTTCATATTTGGCCTTGTATAGACAAAGCCAAATTATTTTTATCATGAATGTTTTAAAAATAGAGGGGAACAGAGATGGAAATTAAGTACCCAAATGATCCAGAGATATTAAGAAGCTTCTGTAAGTGTGAGAATAGTGAAGAAAGGGAATGCACGACGAAATAAAGTGGTGAAGGCCACCCCCAGCCACCGCTGCAAATGCATACATGACACAGCCAAATTGATGGGAATTTGTTTACCAATCAAATAAGAGTTCAGAGACGGGATTAAAGAGTTGTTGCTCATCCCATCGAGTAATTACCTAAGTTTAATTACTTGAAGGGGATGAGCTACAACTCTTCACCTACTTACTGTAAGTAGTGTACTTACTGTAGAAAACTTCTGTAAGTAGTGTACTTACAGTAGTAAACTACTGTAAGCAAGTGCAAGTACTCACTCACTCACATATCACTCAAACTAAGAAAGATAAGAAAGGTCACCTATAAAGTTGGGCTGCTGTAGGTTAAATTAAATAAGATAAATAATTTATCTAGTTCTGTAATACAGCCCATCCTCCTAAAATGCCAGTAATTATAGTAACTAGGTATTCAAAAGTATAAATACAATGTAACCTTAGTACCGGAACAGCCCCCACTCAAACAATTTGGCACTTGAACACTGTGTTCATGTCCGGTAGTCACACTGTTTGCTTGGCACTCAAACGTAAACACGCGTCCCTGACGCATCAGTTTCCCCACAGCTGTCATTCAATGCACAACCCTACACTTTTCCACTTTTCTCTTGGATATTTTTTATATTCTTAATGTAAATAAGTCACCATATCACCTAAGAAAGTTAGTGATTAGAGCCAAGCAAAAAGAAAATGGGTTATAACCACAATAGAGATGAAGCAGTATCTCACTGCAAAATATGAAAGTGGTACTCATGTGTTTGCTCTTGCTACCGAGTTTGGTATGCCTAAAGTGACGATATCTACAATATCTTACTTAAAAATAAAGAGTCCATCAAAGCAGCTGATGTGGCAAAATGAGTGAAAGCAGTTACGAAACAGAGACCGCAGACAATTGAAGACGTTAAGAAATTGTTGTTGATTTGGATAAATGAATGACAGTTGGCTGGTGATAGTGTATCTGAGGTTATCATTTGTGAGAAAACAAAACAACTGCATGGTGATTTCTTACAGAATAACACTGGAACGAGCAATCTGCCAGCCAGAAAGACTCTGGCACTTCGTAACTCACCCAGTAAGGAAAAGAGGAGCTAAACTCAAAAGAAGAAGGATCCATTATTGAAGCATAATACGGGTCTCGCAGGAGGTAAGCCGCAATGGCCTCCTGAACCTCCCTAGGCGGGATACAGGAAGCCGAAAACCTCCAGAAAGAAGGAACCGAAGAGCCCAAGGGAATCCGAAACAGAATCCGGGGAGGAGTCGTACTCATATGAAACCCGTACTGGGAGGGAAGGGGGGGGGGGGGGGAAGAAAAACCCCTCTCCCTGCAAGCAACAAGCCGCATGCCAAGGGTACCAATACTCAAGCAGGGTCAAATGGAGACCTAAGCTCCTGAAGTCAACTCCTCCCCAGCCCCAGGATCCTCCACGTCAGGACCCAGAGCAGAGCAATCCTCCAAACCTTCCACCTCAAAAACGCAGAGTACATTCGATAAGCAGGGATGAAGAGGGTCTGCTGGCACAGCCCAAAAGCCCCAGCAGGAGGAACAGGCTCAAATGCCTCCGCCGCTGATCTGGAAAGAGACAATCCCTGAAACCGCCCGAGTCTCACCACCAACTAAAACCCTGTCTCGACACCGAAACCCTCAGATGTTTGGGAGCCGGGAACAGGGGTGGGGGGGGGGGAAGCAGGATGAACCACAGCAAGGGAAGGACAAGGGGGAGTGGACGAAACCAAAGTCGAGGCGACTAACGCCCCCAAGTCCGGGTCCCTATAACCAATGGGGCAGCCTCAGGGGCATCCGGAAAGGCAGCCATCCGAGCAACTGAAACCACGCATGCAACGCCTAAAGCTGCCTGCACTCGCATATCAATATCAGTGGACTGGGTGAATTTGAGTAAAGGCAAGGCACACCACTCACAAGACTCCGGGTCAAAGGTGTCATCGACCCAACAGGCACCATGGCTGAGGGAAAGACAGTGATTGATTGTCACCCTTAGACAAGGGGACAGAACAACTTTCAAACGCTACACACAGCGAGATAGGACTTAGAGAATGCATCTAAGGGAAGCCCAGAGGGCTGACTGCTAAGGGAAGCCCAGGCAAGGTACTGCTAACTGGTTACCCAAACCTACGAAGCAAACAACTAAAAGCTGAACCCCTGCTGACAGTGTAATAACTGGGGGGCATAGTAGATGGCCCACCAAAAATGCAAGTGGTCCTATAGCCACACCAGACAGACCCCCACCAGGCAAAGAAAACAAAAATTAAAAGAAAAACCCCGCAAAGGCACAACGTGTCCAGGAGAAACAGAACCGGCCATTATGCACATATCAGACAGCTGCACAGTACCTTGTGCTCCTGCCAGCTGCTACCTTCTACCCAAGGTCAAACAGCAGATATAAAAACCCTCGCTGACCCCAAGAGTGGGCAATCACTGAGCAGTATAAAAACTCCTGTGGATGTAGTGTCCCGAACAGTTCGTGGAAGATAACCCCAAACCGCATGGGGCAGTACTTACAGAGCACCTAGGGAAGGTGACCCTAAGTGCATGCAGCCCCAGCACTTCTTGAATAACACCTGGCTCGCACACCACCAAACAGCAAAACCACACCGCAAGGCACAGCACTGCTCAAAATATTTTGAGCCAGAGTTGAACGACTGCCACAGAACACAACAGCCTCCGAATTGAGGTTGGGTAGCCAGCCCGAGGGGTCTGGGGCTCCTCCTTCCCCCTCCCGAGGAGGGGGGAGCTGCACAGACAGCGGCGCAGCTTCTGCAGTGACATCATGCTTGTTTGCATGTTTTCTGATTGGGAAATTCTGTTTGCTAGTTTGGTTTTAGTGTGCAATTTTCACCAGTAGTAGTTTGTTTTGGAAGTTCCTACTTTTCTGTACGCCTGACCCGATAGATGGTAGACATAGACTGCTTCCAACCACATGGGGGTGGTCTATAGGCCATTGCTCCTCTTGCTTTTCTGAGGGGGCCAGGTTCAGGCTCGTGGTCCCCAGTCGCTAGAACTCCAATCGAATTGACTGTTGCCACGGTCTAATATATCAGCCCGTCCTCCAAAAATGGGGAGGTAAATGTAACAGCCCCATAAGTGCAATTATGTACTATGTATGATAGTCAGGAATTGTACTTATTTCACTTAGTATTAAAACGTATCCACTCAATTTATCAGCCTATATGGGGCTGTATCCTGGTCGATATTTCCGGAGCTCCGGTATTTCCGAAGGTAAGATCTCGGTAATTTTTCACGTAACATTCAGGTAGGATATACTTTATACTGTATAACTAAAATTAAATAAAGTTCATTGTGTAATTGCGTTCCAAGTTAGTTCCTGTGTTAGTGCCCATTCTATCACAGGTTACAATTAATAATTCCTTCACATGACAAGTTGGATCACACAAGTGGACCACACAGTAAGTGAACCATATGAACCAAACACCTCCCTCCATATGTCTTCCATCCCTTCCTCACTGCCTTCCTCATAACATGAGAACAGCAGGCTATGGAGGATGGAGCTACTAACGGGGTCGAGGGAGCTACTATAACGGGGTCAAGGCCCGGCTACCCAGACATATGTCAGCGCCTGGTCACAGATGCCAGCTGTGCATAATTCATAAATAAAACTATATTTCTTTAATTAATAAATAGGAAACTATAAAACATGTTAATGATTAATAACGTATAGTAATATACAAAAATTAATATATTTTGGCATAAATATTTTACAACATTAAAATTTTTAATCCAGTATGGGTGAGAGGTTTGGCACCATCACCTTGGTCAGCAATTCTGTGCTCCGCCTTCCTTACCACCACCACCACTCTCCCTGCCTCCCTCAACACCACCACTCTCCCTGCCTCCCTCAACACCACCACTCTCCCTGCCTCCCTCAACACCACCACTCTCCCTGCCTCCCTCAACACCACCACTCTCCCTGCCTCCCTCAACACCACCACTCTCCCTGCCTCCCTCAACACCACCACTCTCCCTGCCTCCCTCAACACCACCACTCTCCCTGCCTCCCTCAACACCACCACTCTCCCTGCCTCCCTCAACACCACCACTCTCCCTGCCTCCCTCAACACCACCACTCTCCCTGCCTCCCTCAACACCACCACTCTCCCTGCCTCCCTCAACACCACCACTCTCCCTGCCTCCCTCAACACCACCACTCTCCCTGCCTCCCTCAACACCACCACTCTCCCTGCCTCCCTCAACACCACCACTCTCCCTGCCTCCCTCAACACCACCACTCTCCCTGCCTCCCTCAACACCACCACTCTCCCTGCCTCCCTAAACACCACCACTCTCCCTGCCTCCCTAAACACCACCACTCTCCCTGCCTCCCTAAACACCACCACTCTCCCTGCCTCCCTAAACACCACCACTCTCCCTGCCTCCCTAAACACCACCACTCTCCCTGCCTCCCTTAACACCACCACTCTCCCTGCCTCTCTCAACACCACCACTCTCCCTGCCTCCCTCAACACCTTAGGCAGCTAAGGTGCTTAGGGAGGCAACACTTCTAAGGCAGCTAAGAGCCTTCGTGAGAACAAGGAGATAGTTGTCAGGAGAGGCGACAAGTCGCCAATATACGTCATTCTTAAAAAAGACGAATATCTGGCGAAAATGAACCTCATACTCTCTGACCAAACTAAATTCCAAAGGGTAACGAAGGACACTACAGCCGAACTGAAAGCAAAGGTCAACAAATTGATCGAAACTGTGAACGCCAAGAAATCTGGACTCCACCTGCCAAAGATTATTGGGGAATATAAACCTGGATATGCGTATGGAAATGTCAAGACACACAAGCCTGGAAACCCACTTCGGCCAATCATCAGCCAGATACCCACACCCACGTACAGACTGCGAAACGACTCAACGGCTTGCTGACTCCTTATGTCCCTTGCGCCTTCAGCCTAAAGTCTCCAAAGGAATTTGTTGACTTGCTGCGGGGAACACGGGCCACAGGGATAAGAGCCTCATTGGATGTAGAATCACTGTTTACCAACGTACC